>NC_134097.1:148927196-149017196 GCF_000715075.1 Nicotiana tabacum | reverse complement strand
GGAGCGACGGGTGGTGTGTACAAATGGCAGGGATGTAGTCAATGCAAGCTGCTAACTTGTGCTTACTAGGAATTCCTCATTGAAGATCAACAATTGCAATGATCTATCCCATCACGATGAAATTTGAAAGATTACTCGGGCCTGTCGGCCAAGGCTATAAACTCGTTGAATACATCAATGTAGTGCGCGTGCGGCCCAGAATATCTAAGGGCATCATAGACCTGTTATTGCCCCAAATTTCCGCGGCCTAAAAGGCCGCAGTCCCTTTAAGAGGCTGGCCGCGAAGGGATACCTCCGCATATCTAGTTAGCAGGCTGAGGTCTCGTTTGTTAACGGAATTAACAAGACAAATCACTCCACCAACTAAGAACGGACATGCACCACCACCCATAGAATCAAGAAAAAGCTCTCAGTCTGTCAATCCTTACTATGTCTGGACCTGGTAAGTTTCCCCGTGTTGAGTCAAATTAGGCCGCCGGCTCCACTTCTGGTGGTGCCCTTCATTCAATTCCTTTAAGTTTCAGCCTTGCGACCATACTCCCCTAGAAACCAAAAACTTTTATTTCTCATAAGGTTCCAGCGGAGTCCTAAAAGCAACATCTGTTGATCCCTGTTCGGCATCGTTTATGGTTGAGACTAGGACGGTGTCTGATCGTTATTGAGCCCCCAACTTTCGTTCTTGATTAATGAAAATATCCTTGGGAAATGCTTTCGTAGTTGTTCGTCTTTCATAAATCCATGAATTTCACCTCTGACTATGAAATACAAATGCCCCCGATCGTCCCTGTTAATCATTACTCCGATCCCGAAGGCCAACGTAATAGGATCGAAATCCTATAATGTTATCCCATGCTAATGTATACAAAGCGTAGGCTTGCTTTGAGAACTCTAATTTCTTCAAAGTAACAGCGCCGGAGGCACGACCCGGCCAATTAAGTCCAGGAGCGCATCGCCGACAGAACGGACTAGACGACTGGTGCACACCTAAGGCGGACCATCCGGCCCATCCCAAAGTCCAACTACGAGCTTTTGAACTGTAACAACTTAAATATACACTATTGGAGCTGGAATTACTGCAGATGCTTGCACCAGACTTGCCCTCCAATGGATCCTCGTTAAGGGATTTAGATTGTACTCATTCCAATTACCAGACTCATAGAGCCCAGTATTGTTATTTATTGTCACTACCTCCCCATGTCAGGATTGGGTAATTTGCGTGCCTGTTGCCTTCCTTGGATGTGGTAGCCATTTCTCAGGCTCCCTCTCCGGAATCGAACCCTAATTCTCGATCACCCGTCACCACCATTGTAGGCCACTATCCTACCATCGAAAGTTGATAGGGCAGAAATTTGAATGATGCATCCTCGGCATGATGGTCGTGCGATCTCTCGAGTTATCATGAATCATCACAGCAACGGGCAGAGCCCGCATTGACCTTTTATCTAATAAATGCATCCCTTACAGCAGTCAAGGTTTGTTGCACGTTTTAGCTTTAGAATTACTACGGTTATCCGAGTAGTAGATACCATCAATGTCCTGACACATTCCATGGCCATGTCCTGCTATGTCTTGACACGTCCGGATACGTGCCATGGCTATGCCCTGCCATGTCCTGCGACATCCTGACACGTGAATGGCCATGCCCTGCGATGTCCTGCGACGTCCTGACACGTCCTGACCCGTGCCATGGCCATGCCCTGCGATGTCCTGCGACGTCCTGACACGTGCCATGGCCATGCCCTACCATGTCCTATGACGTCCTGGCACGTCCTGACCCGTGGCATGGCCTTGCCCTGCCATGTCCTGCGATGTCCTGACACATCCTGACCCGTGCCATGGCCACGTGCTACCATTTCCTGACACTTCCTGACCCGTGCCATGGCCATGTCCACCATGTCCTACGACGTCCTGACACGTCCTGACCCATGCCATGGCTATATCCTACGACATCCTGAAATGTGCTAACACGTGCCATGGCCACGCGCTACCATTTCCTGACACTTCCTGACCCGTGCCATGGCCATGTCCACCATATCCTGCGACGTCCTGACACGTTCTGACCTATGCAATGGCTATATCCTGCGATGTCCTGAAACGTCCTGACATGTGCCATGTCCATGTCCGTGGCACGTCCTAACCCGTGGCATGGCCTTGCCCTGCCATGTCCTGTGATATCCTGACACATCCTGACCCGTGCCATGGCCACGTGCTACCATTTCCTGACACTTCCTGACCCGTGCCATAGCCACGTGGTACCATTTCCTGACACTTCATGACCCGTGCCATGGCTATGTCCACCATGTCCTACGACTTCCTGACACGTCCTGACCCATGCCATGGCTATATCCTACAACGTCCTGAAACGTCCTGACACGTGCCATGGCCACGCGCTACCATTTCCTGACACTTCCTGACCCGTGCCATGGCCATGTCCACCATGTCCTGCAACGTCCTGACACGTACTGACCCATGTTGTTAGGGCCTGACTTTTTGTCATCGGGCGTGGCACGGCTGTGGCAAGGATTTGGGCGTGATGGCCTTGTCATTGGCCTATGTGTGGGCAAAACGATCATGTGGAAGACGAACAAGACATTGTCATTGAGGGCTGTTGTAGGCAAGTATGGGCCAAGACCTTGGGACAGGCAAGGTGCGCTTGGCATAAGCTTGACAAAGCTGCGTGGGCAATGTTAGGGCGGCATGGCATGGCATGCGCGCCAAAGTCAGTGGCATGGCACTTTGGGTTGTGGCAGCTAAGTGCGGGCTAAGCTAAGACAAGACGGAAATGCGGGATGATGGAAAAGGCTTTCAATAGCTAAGTCAAATCTATGTGAAGGAAAATACAAGCAATGGCACGAGGGAAATGAAGGTTGACATGAGCAAGGCAGATTTGGGCCAAGACAGTGTGCGGGCGGCAGCGGCGTCGGGCATGTGCGGCAAAATCACAGGCAGCGGATGCGGGCAAGGCATTGGCACGGAAGCAATGTCAAGATGTGCCAAGGCTGGGCGCAATGCCAGCCTTGGGCACGAATCAGCTGGCCAAGTGAAGAATGGCACATGCACTGCACATGGAAAGTAGTTGGCGGTTACCTTGTCATAACCTCTTTGTCCCATGATCTGATTATGCTTGTATCATGACCCCATTTCGTGTATAGTGTGTCCTAAGTAGTTGGGGATGTCAACTACATGTTAGGAGAAGATTAGTCTTAGTCCGACAAGTGGCAAAAGCTGTAGACAACAAGTGTCATGTGCTGCCAAGTCTAAGGGCTGCCTATATTTTATAAATAGGGCCTTTGTGACTTAGGCAGAAAAAGAGAGTGAATGTGGGGAATTTCGTGAGAAATTCTAAGTGGGAAACAGGAGTGAAACGTGAGGGTTTCAGTTGTTTCAAAAAGGGGCTAAGGTTTGGCATGGGCAGATCTTAGTGTTGACAAGAACGACTTGTGTTCTTTGTCAAAAGTGAGGGTCCTTTGTATATTTTCCACATTAATGCAAAGGTTGGGATTTTCCCGTATATGTGTGTGTTCTTTATTGAAATGCTGTCTAAATCTCGTTTAGGCCAAACTTGCCGAAAATTGGCTAAGTATTTTGGAAAGGCTGAGTCAAGTGTACGACTTGACTGCCGCGCGGGTGTGAGTTTTGACTGACTAAAATCGCCCCCGTGACAACTGGTATCAGAGCCAGGCAAGTTCGTGGCAGTGGCAAGACGATCGGTGGTAGAATTCGTGGGGCTATTTGAGAACATGGCTGGTGGCACAAATGCGGAACTGCGTCAAAGGATAGAGCAGTTGGAAGCACTCGTTGGGCAGGCTCTTGAAGCAAATGGAGATTCTTCTGTTCTTGCAAGAATGGCAAGGTTAGAGGCAGATTATGCAGCGAGACATGAAACAACGCTGGCAGAGATGGCCTTGGTATGCCAAGAGAAGGAAGAACTGCGCGAGGAAGTGGTTCAACTTCGGAGGGAATTGCAAACTGTTGTCCCTAGAAGTGATGAACGCACTAAGTTGAGGATTCCGGAGCCAAAGGCATATGGGGGTGCAAGAAGTGCCAAAGAACTGGAAAATTTCTTGTGGGATATGGAGCAGTATTTCCAGGCTGCACGTGTGGCGGATGAAGACAAGGTGATAATCACACCAATGTATTTGACTGGTGATGCAAAGGTGTGGTGGCACACACGAATGGCAGAAACGGAAAGTGCTGGACTGCCCAAGATTGGAACTTGGGAGATGCTGAAGAAGGAATTAAAATCCCAATTCCTTCCAACTAATTCGTCGTGGTTGGCACGAGATGGACTTCGTCGCTTGAAGCAAAGTGGTACAGTGGCGGAGTATGTCAAGGAATTTTCATCCTTGATGCTCAATGTAAGTAATTTGGCAGAGGAAGATAAGCTGCATTACTTCATGACTGGATTGAAGGGTTGGGCGCAATTGGAGTTGAGAAGGCAGAATGTTCAATGCCTTTCTACTGCCATTGCGGCGGCAGATGCGTTGGTGGACCTAAATATAGGTGATGACCCTGCTGGAACTTCGCATTCAATGGCTGACGGGAAAGCTAAGGAATGGAAGAAAAGAGGGAAGGGGCAAGCTGCTGAAGATGAGGGCTTTGCCAAGAATGTGAGACAAGAGAATCACAACGGCAAAGAAAGGAGCGGCAAGTTCAAAGGCTGCTTCACTTGTGGTGGACCGCACTTGAAGAAAGACTGTCCGGTGCAGGCTAGGGTGAATGCTATGCTGGCTGCAGAGAAACATGAACAAGTGGCGGAGGCAAATGCCATTGTGGCAGGTGGGAATGAAGCACCAAGGGCGGTGTATGTCAACAACCCCTTGGGGCTGCTTCATTAAGTCGGCTCGACGAGGACGTCGATTTCAAAAGGTGCAGGTGGTTTGTTAGGGCATGACTTTTTGTCATCGGGCATGGCACGGTTGTGGCAAGGATTTGGGCGTGGTGGCCTTGTCATTGGCCTATGTGCGGGCAAAACGATCATGCGGAAGAGGGACAAGACATTGTCATTGAGGGCTGTTGTAGGCAAGTATGGGCCAAGACCTTGGGACAGGCAAGGTGCGCTTGGCAAAGGCTTGACAAAGCTGCGTGGGCAATGTTAGGGCGGCATGGCACGGCATGCGCGCCAAAGTCAATGGCATGGCACTTTGGGTAGTGGCACCTAAGTGCGGGCTAAGCTAAGACAAGACGGAAATGCGGGATGATGGAAAAGGCTTTCAATAGCTAAGTCAAAGCTATGTGAAGGAAAATACAAGAAATGGCACGAGGGAAATGAAGGTTGACATGAGCAAGGCAGATTTGGGCCAAGACAGTGTGCGGGCGGCAGCGGCGTCGGGCATGTGCGGCAAAATCACAGGCAGCGGATGCGGGCAAGGCATTGGCACGGAAGCAATGTCAAGATGTGCCAAGGCTGGGCGCAATGCCAGCCTTGGGCACGAATCAGCTGGCCAAGTGAAGAATGGCACATGCAATGCACATGGAAAGTAGTTGGCGGTTACCTTGTCATAACCTCTTTGTCCCATGATCTGATTATGCTTGTATCATGACCCCATTTCGTGTATAGTGTGTCCTAAGTAGTTGGGGATGTCAACTACATGTTAGGAGCAGATTAGTCTTAGTCCGACAAGTGGGCAAAAGCTGTAGACAACAAGTGTCATGTGCTGCCAAGTCTAAGGGCTGCCTATATTTTATAAATAGGGCCTTTGTGACTTAGGCAGAAAAAGAGAGTGAATGTGGGGAATTTCGTGAGAAATTCTAAGTGGGAAACAAGAGTGAAACGTGAGGGTTTCAGTTGTTTCAAAAAGGGGCTAAGGTTTGGCATGGGCAGATCTTAGTGTTGACAAGAACGACTTGTGTTCTTTGTCAAAAGTGAGGGTCCTTTGTATATTTTCCACATTAATGCAAAGGTTGGGATTTTCCCGTATATGTGTGTGTTCTTTATTGAAATGCTGTCTAAATCTCGTTTAGGCCAAACTTGCCGAAAATTGGCTAAGTATTTTGGAAAGGCTGAGTCAAGTGTACGACTTGACTGCCGCGCGGGTGTGAGTTTTGACTGACTAAAATCGCCCCCGTGACAACTGGTATCAGAGCCAGGCAAGTTCGTGGCAGTGGCAAGACGATCGGTGGTAGAATTCGTGGGGCTATTTGAGAACATGGCTGGTGGCACAAATGCGGAACTGCGTCAAAGGATAGAGCAGTTGGAAGCACTCGTTGGGCAGGCTCTTGAAGCAAATGGAGATTCTTCTGTTCTTGCAAGAATGGCAAGGTTAGAGGCAGATTATGCAGCGAGACATGAAACAACGCTGGCAGAGATGGCCTTGGTATGCCAAGAGAAGGAAGAACTGCGCGAGGAAGTGGTTCAACTTCGGAGGGAATTGCAAACTGTTGTCCCTAGAAGTGATGAACGCACTAAGTTGAGGATTCCGGAGCCAAAGGCATATGGGGGTGCAAGAAGTGCCAAAGAACTGGAAAATTTCTTGTGGGATATGGAGCAGTATTTCCAAGCTGCACGTGTGGCGGATGAAGACAAGGTGATAATCACACCAATGTATTTGACTGGTGATGCAAAGGTGTGGTGGCGCACACGAATGGCAGAAATGGAAAGTGTTGGACTGCCCAAGATTGGAACTTGAGAGATGCTAAAGAAGGAACTAAAATCCTGATTCCTTCCAACTAATTCGTCGTGGTTGGCACGAGATGGACTTCGTCGCTTAAAGCAAAGTGGTACAGTGGCGGAGTATGTCAAGGAATTTTCATCCTTGATGCTCAATGTAAGTAATATGGCAGAGGAAGATAAGCTGCATTACTTCATGAGTGGATTGAAGGGTTGGGCGCAATTGGAGTTGAGAAGGCAGAATGTTCAATGCCTTTCTACTGCCATTGCGGCGGCAGATGCGTTGGCGGACCTAAATATAGGTGATGACCCTGCTGGAACTTCGCATTCAAAGGCTGACGGGAAAGCTAAGGAATGGAAGAAAAGAGGGAAGGGGCAAGCTGCCGAAGATGAGGGCTTTGCCAAAAATGTGAGACAAGAGAATCACAACGGCAAAGAAAGGAGCGGCAAGTTCAAAGGCTGCTTCACTTGTGGTGGACCGCACTTGAAGAAAGACTGTCCGGTGCAGGCTAGGGTGAATGCTATGCTGGCTGCAGAGAAACAGGAACAAGTGGCGGAGGCAAATGCCATTGTGGCAGGTGGGAATGAAGCACTAGGGGCGGTGTATGTCAACAACCCCTTGGGGCTGCTTCATTAAGTCGGCTCGACGAGGACGTCGATTTCAAAAGGTGCGGGTGGTTTGTTAGGGCCTGACTTTTTGTCATCGGGCGTGGCACGGCTGTGGCAAGGATTTGGGCGTGATGGCCTTGTCATTGGCCTATGTGCGGGCAAAACGATCATGCGGAAGACGGACAAGACATTGTCATTGATGGTTGTTGTAGGCAAGTATGGGCCAAGACCTTGGGACAGGCAAGGTGCGCTTGGCAAAGGCTTGACAAAGCTGCGTGGGCAATGTTAGGGCGGCATGGCACGGCATGCGCGCCAAAGACAGTGGCATGGCACTTTGGGTTGTGGCAGCTAAGTGCGGGCTAAGCTAAGACAAGACAGAAATGCGGGATGATGGAAAAGGCTTTCAATAGCTAAGTCAAAGCTATGTGAAGGAAAATACAAGCAATGGCACGAGGGAAATGAAGGTTGATATGAGCAAGGCAGATTTGGGCCAAGACAGTGTGCGGGCGGCAGCGGCGTCGGGCATGTGCGGCAAAATCACAGGCAGCGGATGCGGGCAAGGCATTGGCACGGAAGCAATGTCAAGATGTGCCAAGGCTGGGCGCAATGCCAGCCTTGGGCACGAATCAGCTGGCCAAGTGAAGAATGGCACATGCAATGCACATGGAAAGTAGTTGGCGGTTACCTTGTCATAACCTCTTTGCCCCATGATCTGATTATGCTTGTATCATGACCCCATTTCGTGTATAGTGTGTCCTAAGTAGTTGGGGATGTCAACTACATGTTAGGAGCAGATTAGTCTTAGTCCGACAAGCGGCAAAAGCTGTAGACAACAAGTGTCATGTGCTGCCAAGTCTAAGGGCTGCCTATATTTTATAAATAGGGCCTTTGTGACTTAGGCAGAAAAAGAGAGTGAATGTGGGGAATTTCGTGAGAAATTCTAAGTGGGAAACAAGAGTGAAATGTGAGGGTTTCAGTTGTTTCAAAAAGGGGCTAAGGTTTGTCATGGGCAGATCTTAGTGCTGACAAGAACGACTTGTGTTCTTTGTCAAAAGTGAGGGTCCTTTGTATATTTTCCACATTAATGCAAAGGTTGGGATTTTCCCGTATATGTGTGTGTTCTTTATTGACTTGCTGTCTAAATCTCGTTTAGGTCAAACTTGCCGAAAATTGGCTAAGTATTTTGGAAAGGCTGTGTCAAGTGTACGACTTGACTGCCGCGCGGGTGTGAGTTTTGACTGACTAAAATCGCCCCCGTGACACATGCCATGGTTATATCCTGTGATGTCCTGAAACGTCCTGACACGTTCCATGGCCATGTCCTGACACGTCCTGACACATGCTATGGCCACGCCCTGCCATGTGATGCGACGTCCTGACATGTGCCATGGCCATGCCCTGCCATGTCCTACGACGTCCTGACACATTCTGACCCATGACATGGCCACACCCTGCCATGTCCTGCGACGTCCTGACATGTCCTGACCTGTGCCATGGCCACTCCCTGCCATGTCCTGCACCGTCCTGACACGTCCTGACTCATGCCATGGCTACGCCTTGCCATGTCCTGCAACGTTCTGACTCGTCCCAACCCGTGCCATGGCCACGCTGCCATGTCCTGTGACATCCTGACACGTCCTGACTTGTGCCATGGCCACGCCTTGCCATATCCTGCGACATCCTGACATGTCCTGATCCGTGCCATGGCCATGCCCTGCCATGTCCTGCGACGTCCTGACACGTCCTGACCCATGCCATGGCCATGTCCTGTGATGTCCTGACACGTCCTAACTCGTGCCATGGCTACACCCTGCGACGCCCTGGCATGTCTTGACCTGTGCCATGGCCACACCCTGCCATGTCCTACGACGTCCTACCATGTCCTGTGTCGTACCATGGCCACGCCCTGCCATGCCCTTGGCCTCTCAAGCGACACCCCAAAAAACCTCTACTTGCGACGTAGCATTGGCACATCTCTCTTGGCTTGTGCCTTGGCCTCTCACCACGACACCTCAAAAAACCTATACTTGACAACTTGTATTAGCATATCATCCTTGGCATAGGCCTCGGCATCGTAAGCGACACACGAATAACCTCTACTTGCGGCATTGTATTGGCACATCCCCCTTGGCATAGGCCTCGGCCTCGCAACCGACATACCGAAAAACCTCTAGTAGTAAAATTTGGTTTAGTATTTCCCGTGACATGACTAAGTGTCAAGTCACATTGGCCACTTAATACACAAATAGTATACGTTCCAAGGTCTTGAGGACTTTTTCGATTTTCCAACACTTAGTATTATATATCATCAAGGGAGGAGTAAACCTCTTTTCGGAAAAGTTAGAAATTGATTGGATTGGAGGGGGAGGGACGAATCGGAGCAACAAAGGGCTGAATCTTAGTGGATTGTAGTAGCAAGGCTACTCTGCCACATACAATACCCCGTCGCATATTTAAGTCGTCTGCAAAGGATTCTACCCACCAATCGATGGAAATTATACTTCAAGGCGGCCACCGCGGCTCTTTCGCCGTGATGACTTAGCCAACGACATGTGCCCTTAGGGACCAAAGGCCCCTACTACGGGTCGGCAAGCGGACGGTGAGCGCATGAGTCTCTTCTAGCCCGGATTTTGACTTAGAGGCGTTCAGTCATAATACAGGGCACGGTAGCTTCACGCAACTAGCTTTTCAACCAAGTGCGATGACTAATTGTGCGAATCAATTGTTCCTCTCGTACTAGGTTGAATTAATATTGTGACACTGTCATCAGTAGGGTAAAAGTAATCTCACGACGATCTAAACCCAGCTCACATTCCCTATTGGTGGGTGAACAATCCAATATTTGGTGAATTCTACTTCACAATGATAGGAAGATCCAACATCGAAGGATCAAAAAGCAACGTCGCTATGAACACTTGGATGCCACAAGCTAGTTATCTATGTGGTAACTTTTCTGACACCTCTAGCTTTGAATTTCGAAGGTCCAAAGGATCGTTAGTCCACACTTTCACGATTCGTATTCGTACTGGAAATTAGAATCAAATGAGCTTTTACCCTTCTATTCCACACGAGCTTTCTGTTCTCGTTGAGCTCATCTTAGGACACCTGCGTTGTCTTTTAATATATGTGCTGCCCTAGCCAAACTCCCCAACTGACAATGTCTTCAGCCCGGATCGGCCTTCAAGCAAGCCTTGGGTCCAAAAAAAGGGGCAGTGCCCCGCTTCCGATTCACGAAATAAGTAAAATAACGTTAAAAGTAGTGGTATTTCACTTTTACCTTTCGGCTCCCACTTATACTACACCTCTCAAGTCATTTCACAAAGTCGGACTAGAGTCAAGCTCAATAGGGTCTTCTTTCCCCACTGATTCTGCCAAATCCGTTCCCTTGGCTGTGGTTTCGCTGGATAGTAGACATAGACAGTGGGAATCTCATTAATCCATTCATGCGCGCCACTAATTAGATGACGAGGCATTTGGCTACCTTAAGAGAGTCATAGTTACTTCCGCCATTTACCCGTGCTTAGTTGAATTTCTTCATTTTGATATTTAGAGCACTGGGCAGAAATCACATTACGTAAATATCTATAGGGACCATTGCAATGCTTTGTTTTAATTAAACAGTCGGATTTCCCTTGTCCGTACCAGTTCTGAGTTGGTTGTTCGATGCCCGGGAAAGGCCCCCGAATGAACCGGTCCCAGTACATCGCCCAGCTGGCATGCGGTGACCCGCTATCACTGTGGGAGCAGCTCGAGCAGTCCACCGACAACCCACAGGTGCGGGACTGGGACCCGCATGCCCAGCCTTCAGAGCCAATCCTTTTCCCGAAGTTACAAATCTATTTTGCCGACTTCCCTTGCCTACATTGTTCCATCGACCAGAGGTTGTTCACCTTGGAAACCTGATGCGGTTATGAGTACGACCGGGCATGGACGACACTCGGTCCTTCAGATTTTCAAAGGCCGTTGGGGGCGCACCGGACACCACGCGACGTGCGGTCATCTTCCAGCTACTGGACCCTACCTTCGACTAAGTTGTTTCCAGGGTGGGCAAGTTGTTAAACAGAAAAATAACTCTTCTCGAGGACCCCGCTGACAAATCCGGACTTCCTAACGTTGCTGTCAACCGCCACATCCCGGTTCAGGAATTTTAACCTGATTCCCTTTCAGAGTACACGTGAAATGCTCTATCTATCGGGGTTTCCCCGACCCTTAGGATTGACTAACCCATGTGCAAGTGCCGTTCACATAGGACCTTTCCCTTATTCGTCCTTCAAAGTTCTCATTTGAATATTTGCTACTACCACCAAGATCTGCATCGATAGCCGCTCTGCCCAAGGTTTTGTAGCGATAGTTGCGCCCTCCTACTCATCGAGGCCTAGCACTTGCCCCGACAGTCGGGTGTAGGTCACGTGCTTAAGCGCCATCCATTTTCGGGGCTAGTTGATTTGGCAAGTGAGTTGTTACACACTCTTTAGCGGATTTCGACTTCCATGACCACCGTCCTGCTGTCTTAATCGACCAACACCCTTTGTGGGATCTAGGTTAGCGCGCAGTTCGGCACCGTAACCCAAATTCCGATTCATCCCACATCGCCTGTTCTACTTACAAAAAATGGCCCACTTGGAACTCTTGATTCCGTGGCGCGGCTCAATAAAGCAGTCGCACCATCCTACCTATTTAAAGTTTTAGAATAGGTCGAGGGCATTGCAGCCCTGATGCCTCAAATCATTGGCTTTACCCGATACAACTCGCACGTGAGCTCCAGCTATCCTAAGGGAAACTTAGGAGGGAACCAGCTACTAGACAGTTCAATTAGTCTTTTGCCCCTATACCTAAGTTAGACGGACGATTTGCACGTCAGTATCGCTGTGGGCCTCCACCAGAGTTTCCTCTGGCTTTGCCCTGCTCAGGCGTAATTCACCATCTTTTGGGTCCCTACAGGTATGCTAACACTCAAACCCTTCACAAAAGATCAAGGTCGGTCAGTGGTGCACCGCTCAGGGGGATCCCACTAATCAAATTCCTTACGCCTTATGGGTTTACTCGCCTGTTGACTCGCACACATGTTAAACTCCCTTGTCCATGTTTCAAGACGGGTCAAATAGGGAGCCCACAGACCAGTGTTCGGAGCGCGCATATGCCGAAGCATGCTAGAGGTGAACGCTGCCTTCCACAATCAAGGAGACGACGTTCCACGAGCGTATCAAAAGCCCGGGCTTTAGCCTCCCCCCAATCCACACTGATCCATGCCCCGAGTTGATCGGGAGGCCGGCTTAACACCATTCCACTTCCGACCGGGGCGCATCGCTGGCCCTAATCCGCTTCCCTCCCGATAATTTCAAGCACTCTTTGACTCTCTTTTCAAAGTCCTTTTCATCTTTCCCTCGCGATACTTGTTTTCTATCGGTCTCTCGCCTGTATTTAGCCTGGGACGGAATTCACCACCTGATTTGGGCTGCATTCTCAAACAACCTGACTCATAGACAGCACCTCGTAGCGCGACAGGGTCCTGCCACAATAGGGCTCTCACCCTATTTCGCGCCCCCTTCCAGGGGACTTGGGCCTAGTCCGCCGTTGAGGATGCTTCTCCAGACTATAATTCGGACGATGGAGCCTCTCGATTCTAAGGCTAGGCTGTTCCCTGTTCGCTCGCCGTTACTAGGAGAATCCTTATAAGTTTCTTTTCCTCCGCTTATTGATATGCTCAAATTCAACGGGTAGTCCCGCCTAACCTGGGGTCGCGGTCGGAGCGCCTAAGTGCGATAAGGGTCGGGGAGCCTAAACATGTGACGAGTTGAAGCAGAGACATTATGATTGTTGAGTTTCAACCACTACATATCGTGACGTCCATCGCCGTGGACTCGCATTTAGGCCAACAACATGCTAGAGGTGCACAGGAGGCCAGTATCCGACCCACGACACTACCACGACCATGAGAATGGGAGCGATGTATGGGAGTGATGCGATGCGTGACGCCCAGGCAGACGTGCCCTTGACCTAATGGCTTTGGCCGCAACTTGTGTTCAAAGATTCGATGGTTCATGGGATTCTACAAATCACACCAAGTATCGCATTTCGCTACATTTTTCATCGATGCGAGAGCCGAGATATCCGTTGCCGAGAGTCGTTTGTGTTTCGAAAGAAGCACAAGTCCCCCCGTACGTGCCACGAATGGGGCGCAAGAGGCATGCTTTCAATTAAGTATTCCTTGGCTCTTTCCTTGCCGGGGTTCGTTAATCACCCAGCACGCACGCGAGCGCGCACGCTGGGGATAGGAGAGAGCCACGCGGACGAAGACCGCAGCACCCCGGCCATACTGCTCCCCAGTGTTTAAACAAGTTCGCGGGTCATTCTGCTTTGCAGGTTTCGACAATGATCCTTCCACAGGTTCACCTACGAAAACCTTGTTACAACTTCTCCTTCTTCTAAATGATAAGGTTCAATAGACTTCTCGCGACGTCGCAGGAAGCGAACCGCCCACGTCGCTGCGATCTGAATATTTCACTGGATCATTCAATCGGTAGGAGCGACGGGTGATGTGTACAAAGGGTAGGGACATAGTCAATGCGGACTGATGACTCGCGCATACTAGGAATTCCTCGTTGAAGACTAACAATTACAATGATTTATCCCCATCACGATGAAATTTCAAAGATTAGTCGGGCCTGTTGGCCAAGGCTATAAACTCGTTGAATACATCAGTGTAGCGCATGTGCGGCCCAGAACATCTAAGGGCATCACAGACCTATTATTGCCTCAAACTTTTGCGGCCTAAAAGACCGTAGTCCCTCTAAGAAGCTGGCTGCAAAGGGATACCTCCGCATAGCTAATTAGAAGACTGAGGTCTCATTCGTTAACTGAATTAACCAGATAAATCGTTCCACCAACTAAGAACAACCAATGCACCACCACCCATAGAATCAAGAAAGAGCTCTTAGTCTATCAATCCTTACTATGTCTGGACCTGGTAAGTTTTCTCATGTTGAGTCAAATTAAGCCGCAGGCTCCACTCCTGGTGCTGCCTTTCGGTTAATTCCTTTATGTTTCAGCCTTGCGACCATACTTCCCTCAGAACCCAAAAACTTTGATTTTTGATAAGGTGCCCGCGGAGTCGTTAAAGCAACATCTGTCGGTCTCTGGTCTGCATCATTTATGGTTGAGACTGTAAGCACGTGATTTTTGCCCTATGAAAGAATTACTCCCAAAAAATTCAAAATAAAATGATTTTCCTTGGTGTGCAATTTTGTGATATTTTTGAATAATTATTTGTATTTATCTGTGCATGTTTATTTGTTAAATTAATAAAAATACAAAAATATGTCGCATTTTGCATGTAGAATTTAATTCTACAATTGTTGGTAATTAAGTTTGTTTTATAAAAATGAAAATTACAAAAAATAGGTATCTTTTGCATTTTTAGCATTTAATGTCCAAATATACAATTTTACGCTTAATTATTACTTAAATGTGCGTTAATTGTTATTGGGAGTTAATTTGCGCTTTTATAACTTAATTTAGTTCTTAATAATAATTTAAGTATTTTTATAATTTAGTTTTAGAAAAATAAAAGAAGAAAAGAGGGCAAAAATGCAAAGAAAAATCGGATTGGGCCACTTCTTCAATTGTAAGCCATAGGCCCAAAAATTGTCCAACCTTCCCCATGACCCGGTCCATTTCAAACCGGGTCGACCCGGTCCGCCCCATAACCCCAATACCCAACCCCTCTACATTTTTTATTTTTGTCCAACACAAAACAAAACAAAAACCCAAACCCTAAAATACTAAACCAATCCCCCCCCTCATTGCTCTCTTCATATTCTCCAACCTCCAAGCCCTACCTCCCATGGGTGCCCCTTTCCCCTCCATCCTCACGTCCAAGCAGTCCGCCATCGTCATCTCCTGCTTTGTCATCACCATGTTCGCCATTGCTGCGTCTGCCTTCGTCTTCTTCGTCGAGCTCAAGCTTGAGCTCGACATCCATGGTCGCCACTCCTTCATTAAGCTTTCCGTCCATGGCTGCTACCTTTCTTCTCCAGCTGCTGCTGCTTCTGTGTTCAACCTCACCTTCCATGGCCGACTGTGTCGTCGACTAAACGACTAGCTGCTTTACCACAGTCCGTCTACCTGCTCTACTGTGCCGCGATGTTGCTTCCTCCGTGCTGCTGCTGCCGGTGCTGCTGCTTCACTTCATTTTCTTCGTGTTGCTGCTGCTTCTTGTCCTCCATTATTGCTGCTTCTGCTACGACCAAACGTTGCTGCCTCATCGCTTAAAATCAACCGGAAAACATACAAAATTTCGGGCAGATTTGAGTTATTTTAGTTTCGAAGCTTCCGGGCAGATTTGTTTCCGTTCAAGTTCGTCATTGTTTCGATCCGGTTAGTGGGTTTTTGAGTTTCATTTTTGTCCGTAATTTGTTTGATATTTTTCGGATCCAAAATCGATAAATGTTCAATTTTTGTTCGTTGTTCATCGTTTTGTTAAATTTTTAGTTTGTTCATGTGTTTTGTTGGTTTAATTTTCAGATTCAAATGAAAATTTAATTAATTTTTTTTATTATGTCAATTTTATTTTTTTTTGTAAAAAAGAATTGTTAGTTTAAGTTTAATATTGTTAGATTTAGTTTAAATCGCTTGAATCCGTTGTTTGTTTAATATAGATTTAATTCATGTTCATTTTTTGTTTGAAGTTCGTTTTTAATTCAGTGATTTAATGTGAAGTTATTTTTTTTTTAATTTTTGGATCATGTATCTTTGTTATAATTTTGTTGGATTTAATTTAAAAAGATTAATTGATTGTTTGAAGATTAGTGATTTGAATATGTTTATTTGTTTTGTTTAAGTTTAATTCACAGTTTGAATAAAGCTTGTTTGTTATTGTTGTTGAATCTTTTCATTTATGTTCATACTTTGTTTGATTGATCTTGAATCCGAAATTAGTATAGTTTGATCTTCTTGTTTGTTGATTATCATTTTTGATTATTTCTTCAGTTTGCTTCATGATTTTGTTTAGTTTTAATATAGGAATTGTTGGTTGTAAAGTTGTTAGATTTTAAGTTCAAATGATTATTGAATTTAGAAATCTGAATATATTTGTTTGTTGTTGTTGTTGTTGAATCTGAAAGTAGGTTTGTTTGTTGTTAAAGATGTTGTTCAACCAAGATAATTTTAGTTGTTTCTTTGTTGTTCATCATTTAGTTTGAATTTTGTTGTTGAACATTGTTAGAATTGATCATATTGGCTATATTTTGGTTAAGATTGATTAGGTGAATTGGTTATAGCTGATGGGGGTAGTTTGGTAATTTGCAGTACGTTCAGGGGTAAAATGGTAATTGCAATAAGGTCGGAGGGGTAGTTTGGGAATTGTACATTTTGTAATTCTTTATGTTAAGCATGGGGGACAAAATGTAATGGGGTGTGGGTGATATAATTGTTTAATATAATGGGGGACAAGACATAATGTAGTGGAGGGGAATATTGTATTTGTTTATGTTAGGCATGGGGGACAAGATGTAATGGGGTGGGGTTGATATATTTGTTTAATGTAGTGGGGGATGAGTGGGAAGATAATGGGTTTGGTAGGAGAAAGTGGTTGTTTTAATTGATTAAAGGATTCTAGGATGAGATATAAATAAGAGGTCTTGAATCAGAGTTTTTAGGAGAGAATAAAAAAAATGGACAGATAGAAAGAGAGAGAGAGAAAAGAGAGCTGTATATTAAAGAGAGAAAATTCCGAAAATACTAAGATTCAGAAAATAAAAAAAATATTCTGGAAATTCAAAAGAAGAATAGTATACACCCGATATACAATTTAAGTATTCTGATATACGGATTCAGAAATTAAGGGTTGAACATTAATTAGTCCTTCAAATCTGAAAAAATTCCTTTGGTTTCTGTCCGTTGATTGTTGTCGGTGTTTTTGGGATCTTTATCTTGATTTTAAAATCTGTCACTGGTTTCTCATTGCTGGTTGTTACTGGTTGCTGGGGTTGCTGTTGTTGTTATGCTAATGAATTTCTGCTGATCTCCCTTTTCTTTTGCTTCCAATATCAGGTACACAACTGACACGCTGGTTATTGTAAACCGAAATATGAAACATGAATAGGAAAATGAAGAGTTGAAATTCTAAATTTACTTTAATTATATTCTGAATTTTATTTGTATGTATAAATTATTTAGCTTGCAAAAATCAGAATCATGTAGTTATTTAATATATATAGTGGAATATCCGACGATAGTTTAACTATCTATATATTGCCTAAAAATAAATAAATGGTGTAGTAACTCCGCCTAGTCAAAAAATCAAACGAATAGGCCATTTAGAAACTTGGTAGGAATATTGTTTAGTTAAATAATATTGGTTAATTTCAGCATGTAAATAAATTAAGACATTTTCTCTTTTATTTTGTAGAGATAAATTTAATAAGAGAAAAATGTAGGCATTTTAGGACTCTTCTTTAAAAATAAAATGAGATGAGCCTCGCCCAATAAAATGCACCAATTGCGGGGCCCTCAATAAATGTTTAATTGAATATTTAGAATTCGGGATGGACTGTTTAGTGAATCCCACGGTCTTACCCAGAAATAATAATACGCTAATCACTTTAGTCACGATTTTAATAATAATACATTCCTAAACACGGGTGTGCATTTCATGCGACCCAAATCCAAATCCCAAAACATCAAATAAAATGTGTTCCGGGTTGTGGGTGCATTTCATGTGACGCAGTCCAAAGACGTGTTTTAAGTGATGTTCACATTTTTTTAAAAAAATAATAATAATAAAGTGGTAAAAAGTTAAAATTGGCACATCGGTTCATAATTGTATTAAAATCAGATAAATAAGCCGAATATGACAGTTGAGCGACCGTGCTAGAACCACGGAATTCGGGAATGCCTAACATCTTCTCCCGGGTTAACAGAATTCCTTATCCGGATTTCTTGTTCGCAGACTGTAATACATAGTCATTCTTTTCCTCGATTCGGGATTAAAATTGGTGACTTGGGACACCCTAAATCTCCCAAGTGGCGACTCTGAAATAAATAAACAAATCCCGTTTCGATTGTCCTTTAACTGGAAAAAACTCCTACGCCCCTCGCGGGGGCGGAAAAAGGAGGTGTGACAGCTCTGGCGACTCCGCTGGGGATAAAATGTGAACCCAGAACCACTGGTTCAGGGTTCGAGAATTCGAGCTTAAAATAACTGTTATAGTTGGCTTTGTTCGTTATCTGATTTTTCCACATATTTATGCTTAATGTACTAAATGTTGCTTTATACCGCTTTAATATTATCTGAATTGTATATATAAAACTGCTACGAAACCCTTCTTCTTTCTGAGTTTTCTGAATTTATGGTGCACACGTGCGCGTGGCCCACCTTTCTATTAGAAGTCATACCAAATAAGACGAAGTTGGGACAAGTAACTAGGCCGGGCAGACTTTCGTGCTCCCGGTACGTTGCCCCCATTTCGGCTCAAGCTGTCCGTTTGGGTAAGCCAGGTCTAGAACAATATGCCTCAGGTTTTTCACTTAGAATAACTCAGCTTCATGCCGGATCCCTAGTAGGAACGTTTGTTTGCATCACGTGCATTTGACTTTGGAGGCTCAACACAGGGGTTGGGTCTGTCTAAGACAGGTGTACCAAAAATGAAAATGACCATCCTGATGCATCTTACTTACTGCTACTTGCGTATTTATTTGATTCGGACTTGTGTGTTGACTGACTTTTGAATATCAGGAATAATATTTTTTAAATTGAAAAAAAAAAGAAATAGCGGTTAGGGAATTGATTGTTTATTTTTGAAAAAAAAAACAACGCCCGAATACCGTCAAAACTCTGCCGAAATTTTGAGAAAATGAAAAAAAAATTGTCTTAATAGTTTGTTTTATTAAAAGCAAAAGAAAAATAAAAAAAGAAAAGTCGTTGTTCTGTCTTATTTTTCAAAAAATAAAAATAAAAAAGGAAAATAGTTTGTCTTCCCCTGAAAAATGACAATGAAAAAAGAGTCTTATTTTTTTAAATAGTTTTTTTTATTTGTTTCTGAAAATGCCAAAATGAAAATGAAAGAGTCGTGCTTGGAAAGTGGTTTTGTTATTTGCTGCTGAAAAAGAAAAAAAATCCTGTTTTAAAATAGTTCGGTTAATTTGCCCGAACTACGCGGGTTTGATTCTCACCGGATGTGAGATACGTAGGCAACCTTCATCGGGTCCAACCCCACCTTTTGCTAAAATAGCCAAAAGCAAATAAATAAAAAAAAATATGTCAAATTTTAATTTTGTCATAAAGAAGTCGGGTGACGCTCTTTTATCAAGACATAGCCGAATGTTCCCGAAAGGGACGCCGGAAGGCTGACTTTGCATAAACAGCCACTTTTGTGTCATTTCTTAAGATTTGGTCCGGTTGACCCACACAGCCTTAAAAGTCTTCGTCCCCGAGGCGTTGAAAGGCCGTGTTTGCAATGTGGAATTTTCTATTTTTGAAAAATGATAAAAAGAGTCATAAATAAGTCAGGGTGATGCTGTTTTTGTCAAAAATAGCCGAATGTTCCCGAAAGGGACGCCGGAAGGCTGACTTTGCATAAACAGCCAACTTTTTGGGTCTTGTTTAGGATTTTGGTCCAGTTGACCTACACAGCCTTAAAAAATCTTCGTCCCCGAGGCGCTGAAGGGCCGTGTTTGCAACACCAGATTTTTATTGTAATTTGAAAAAAAAAACAAAGAGTCAGCGGTCAGGTGAATACCGTTTGGATTATTGGTCAAAATAAGCCGAGCCAGCTTCGGCCGCGTCTTAAACCGTTCTTGCCGAAATAGCCTTAGAGTATCTTTCAGTTGTCGAAAGGCTATTTTCGTAAAAGAACGGACAAGTTGTCGCACCTCCTTTTTCCCGCGCCCGCGGGACGCGTGGGGAGTTTTCTCCAATTAAAGGACAGTCGAAACGAGATTTGTTTATTTGTTTCAGAGTCGCCACCTGAGAATTTTGAGGCGTCCCAAGTCACCAATTATAATCCCTGAATCGAGGAGAATATGACTCTGTTTATTTTTCTGCGAACCAGAAATCCTGAGTAAGGAATTCTGTTAATCCGGAAGAAGGTGTTAGGCATTTCCGAATTCCGTGGTTCTAGCACGGTCGCTTAACTGTTTTTATTATTGGCTTAATCATCTTGATTTTATTAAATATATTGATGTTATCTGATTTTATTACCGCTTATACTTATCGTGATTAAGGACCTTCTTTGAATCGAATTACGCGTACGTATATCCGTGTTGTAAATTAAAAAAAATGCGGAATTGTGTCACGTGCACGTGTGCACAATTACTTTTGACAATATATTTATTAAGCACATTTTTTCGAAAATGCGCTGAATCAAGAATGATTATTTTTCTTAAATAATGAACCGTACATATTGGATTTTTATGAAATTGATTTAATGCTTTTAGAAAAATCCTTTTTATTAAATAATCATTCGAAATTGCGCGTACGCATAATTCGAAATTTTGTTTTTAAAGTATAATCGGGGTACGCGAACGTATCCCTAATTGCGCAACATATTTGTAATGATATTATGTAATTTAAAAAAAAATGTTTGTTATAGCACGAGAAACCTCGTTTTAAGATGTTCTTTAAATTTTTGGAAAATAATCCACAATTTATTAAATATCGACCATTTATTATAATTCCCGAATATAAATCATATTCATTCCAATTATTCAAATTCAAAAGACAGAATAAAAATATGATTAGTACTACCTTTAAAACAAATGTGACATATATAAATATGCCAAAGAATAAATTGCATATGAAACCGAAAATAAATAATTCATAAAGGAAGGAAATATTTTCCGGGAATTTTCATGATTATTTAATGCAAATTCTATTTTTAATTACCATTGATTTAAGAAGTTGCCATTTATGTATATATAAATCAACTTATTCTCACATGCTCGTTTTAATCTTAATAGACCTAATTATTTGGTCACTTTGTTTTATGAAAGTAGATAAGCATCAAATTTATAGAAAAGGCGTTATTATGCAAGTTAATTCAACAAAGTTACCTTACATATAACCTAACTGTTTGGCGTAAATATTCATAACGTTTTAACATCATGATGAGCTATACCAACTTACTTTACTCATATGATTATACCTGTCACCATACCATATAATAACTTATACCAACCCTAACAAAAAAAAATCATATTTGTTACAAGATATTCTACTAATGTAACTTCTTAATCATTACATTCAACTAATGGTATTATGGGATGTAATCAATGGCCCATTTTTATGCCTCACTCCCTGTTTTGACAATTCACATATATCTATACCAATGAGATTTCGGAATAGCTAACATTATTACAAAACTTTATATGAATTTCAAAATAAGACAATTTAACTCATAGCTATCAAATTGATTTTACTATTTAGTTAACTAACATAAAAATGAAATTAGAACTAATGAACTTGGACAATTGGAAAATAACATTTCAATTCAAACTTCATTGATGAGTCATGTTGAATCTCTTTCCAATCTTAAAATTTAAAAGACATGTACCTGAAAATGAAGGTGGAAGGAGTAAATTTCAGCAGTGGCAGCAGTAACAAATTCAGCCAAATACCAGTATTCCCACAGATTTAAACAATAATAAGATCCGAAGAAAACAGATGCACAGTATAGTTATTTTTAAAAGACACTTCAGATGTTAACTGAATCAATGGAACCAAGTAAGGTTGAACAGATTCAACAAAAGAAACAATATTTCAGATTTCAATTTCTTTTCAGTTTCAAATTCCCATTTTTTTCTGATTTTTCTGTTTCTGCTGCTGTATATCTGTGTGTGTGTATGACTGTTCTTTTTGTTCCTTTTCTGTTTCTTCTTCCTCTTCTAAAATCTCTCAAACTATCTTCTTCTGAAAACTGATTTCCCTCCCTCTGAAAACTGCTCAAAACTCTCCTATCTTTCCTTTTTAAAAAAAATCCAAGTTCTTTTCCTTTCTTCAAAATCTTAGTCCTAAAAATCTGAGTTTAAAAATCTGTCCAGCTTCCTGTATTTATACAGGTCTGCCCCTTTCTTTTTAAGTGCTGCCTGGACCCCCTTTATCTTTTAAAAACAGAAAATTTCCATTAAAAATCTGTTTTTCCACTTTAAATCCCATTAGGCTAACTTTTCCCTGATTTTCAGCAGCCCATTATCCCTTGTTCCCCATTAGTATCATTAACTAATAGCCATTAACACTCCATTATCAGCCCACTATTATATCATATTACCCTTACTGTTTTATCTGTTTCATACCCAGAAATGTCCCTGAAATCCTACTGTAATTACTGTTATTACTGCCTTAAATGCAAAAATCATAACAGAATTTACAAAACAGATTTAAAAATCTGCTCAAACTTAATTATCAAACTGATTTAACACAGCTATAACCAATTCTCTTAGGTTCTGGACTGAATCCTAAGAATGTAAACATTCTATCACAATTACATCTAATCATCATTTGTAAACTTGAACTCAAACTTGACAATATTACACTGGGTTCAGCATAATAATGCAAACTGAACTTATAATTTGAACTAAGATCAAACATACACAGGAGCATTGTCAATATACTGACAATGCCCTGTTCAGAAAACAACATATACAGCATACATTTGAATTCATTGATTCACAAACAATCATGATTTAATTGACGAGCATTAATCAATTGACTATTTACAACATTTGTCAATAATTAGTCTAAAACAATAGAAGCAGACTGTTTTAGTTAACATTTCCAGAAATGAAAATTCGTAATATAACTAATCGACGAACTTAATCGAGTCGATTACACACATTGTAAACAATCACAACCAACAGAAACAATTCACATTCGGATTAAGTAGATAGGTAGGAGACAGAAATGACAGAATTGATCAAAACAAATATGAAAAATTAAAAAGCTATTAAGACAGAAATCAATACACGTAGAATACACAAAGAAATAGAAAATACCTCTGAATCTTCAATCAGACTCGAACTCAACTCGGCTTTCGGATTTTTTGTTTGAAATCAAACAGACCTTAGTCGAAGTATTTTCCACTGAAAATACTTCGACTAAGGTCGATTAAACCTCAATCCTTTAATCAATTTGGACAAAAATCCAGAAGTTTGGTATTTCTAGGTTTCCTGAAGGTTCGATTTGGGACCTAATCATTTCTGGTTAGATTCGAAAGGAACCAAACATGATATAAGGGTGAGGGTAGCCTAGGGGTCATTTGCTGTTAGTTTGAAACGGATCTGAGTTCGTCCTTGTTTGGTCCGAATCTTCAAAAGAAGATTCGAGAAGTTCAGAACTGATTCGAGCCAAACAACCAACAGATCCATACTCAGGATGACTAGGGGAAGCTATGGTGTTAACTAGGTGTTGTTTGGTTTAGATCTGAACTTGGCTCGAATCTTCAAATGAAGATTCGAGAACCTTCAGGGAGATTCGAACCAAGCAGATAACATATTCGGATAGAGGAGGCTCAGGGGGTTCTGGGGTGTTACTTTGGTGACCGGCGGCGTTGATGCCGCCGGGTTTCAGGCGAAGGGGAATAGGGGCGGCTAGGGTTAGGGGTCTGTTTGAGAAGACGATGAACAGGAGAGGATGGGGGGGTGTTTAGTTAGGGGCCGGGGTAAGGGTTTGGGATTTATATAGGGGTGGGGTGGATTGGTATCGTCCGTCCGATCAAGTAAGATGGAGGGCCAGGATCAATCCACTAATCCAAACGACGTCGTTTGGTTTAACGTTGGGGTCGGACTGAGTCGGGTCAATGAGTCGGGTTATGGGTTGCGGGTAAGGGCAGGGGATCTTGACCGTTGGTTGGATTTAATCCAACGGCCCTTGATGAGAGGTGACCAAACGACGTCGTTTGGTCTTAGCTTGGGACTGGGTCAGACTTGGGCTGTTCGGATTGGGCTGTGGGGGGGGGGGGAATTAATGTTTTGGGCCTGGATTTTAATCCAGGCCCGATTTTGTACAACTTGTATTATTTTTTATTTTTTTTATTTTCTAATTTCATTATTAATTAACAAAATCTTAATTAAAATTATAAAAACAAAATTACCCTTACAAAGATATTAATTACCTTTTTTAACAACTATTAACACATAGACAACATTAATCACACAGTGGAACATTAAAAATAGAACAAAATGCATATTTTTATGATTTTATTTAAATTATCTCTTAAATGCATAATTAAATCCTATATGCATGCAACATGTAAATTTTATTTTAATTTTCTTTAATTATAACAAAGCAAACATTTTACGGGCATAAACAAATATTTAACACCACGCAAATTCAGAAATTACGCAGTACAAGAAATTTATTTTGATTTATTTTGGAGTAATTTTTCGTAAGGCAAAAATCACGTGCTCACAGCTGCCCCTCTTTGTGCGGAAACTCGAAGAGTTTTCGTACAAAGATAAAGTGAGCGGACACGAGCGATTTTTGCCCGTTCGAATACTCCGTGGGAAGCATTTTTAGAAAGATTTGACCGAACCTCTGCTTCAAAGGTTTCCTACATATCCTTGGCTATAAAGGAATCAGGTTAGTGTAGTTCGGGAATTTTTGGGTAGCTGGGACTACCGTGGGACTGTGATGTTACTGCTGCTTCGTGCTGTTTTTACTGCTTACTGACCTCCTTATTACACCTTACTTTAAAGGAAATACAAAATTAAGCTAGATTATGGTACAGGAATTATAAAAATCTTATCTAGATCATGCCCTTGTTTCTTGTTGTCTTGATATCTTGGTGAATCTTGGGCATTTGGCTTATTCTGTATTCCTCTTGGAACTCTTGTTGTTTCTTGCTGGGGATTCTGTTGGATTCCTCTGCTTTATTGATTCTAAGTGTGATCCTTTCTCACGTGAGTGGGCTTTTGGTTTCAACACTTCAATTGCATTCCCTCGTTCTTCAGGTGGGTGCCTCGACTGCTTTTCTTTCTTCCTTCATCCTCGTTCTCCAGGTGGATGCCTGACTTCTTCTTTTCTTCATCCTCATTCTCCAGGTGGACGCCTGATTTCTTCTTTTTCTCATCCTCATTCTCCAGGTGGACGCCTGGCTTCTTTTTTTCATCCTCATTCTCCAGGTGGACGCCTGACTTCTTCAATTCTTATCCTCATTCTCCAGGTGGACGCCTGACTTCTTTAATTCTCATCCTCATTCTCCAGGTGGACGCCTGACTTCTTTAATTTCTCATCCTCATTCTCCAGGTGGACGCCTGACTTCTTCTTTTCTCATCCTCATTCTCCAGGTGGACGCCTGACTTCTTCAATTTTTCATCCTCATTCTCCAGGTGGACGCCTGACTTCTTTAATTCTCATCCTCATTCTCCAGGTGGACGCCTGACTTCTTTAATTTCTCATCCTCATTCTCCAGGTGGATGCCTGACTTCTTCTTTTCTCATCCTCATTCTCCAGGTGGACGCCTGACTTCTTCAATTTTTCATCCTCATTCTCCAGGTGGACGCCTGACTTCTTTAATTCTCATCCTCATTTTCCAGGTGGATGCCTGACTTCTTCAATTTTTCATCCTCATTCTCCAGGTGGACGCCTGACTTCTTCTTTTCTCATCCTCATTCTCCAGGTGGACGCCTGACTTCTTCAATTTTTCATCCTCATTCTCCAGGTGGACGCCTGACTTCTTAAATTTTTCATCCTCATTTTCCAGGTGGACGCCTGACTTCTTCAATTTTTCATCCTCATTCTCCAGGTGGACGCCTGACTTCTTCAATTTTTCATCCTCATTCTCCAGGTGGACGCCTGACTTCTTCTTTTCTCATCCTCATTCTCCAGGTGGACGCCTGACTTCTTTAATTCTCTTTACCAGGTATTTTCTGACACAAATATTATACTTGCCCCTGTTTTAAATCAAAGAAAACTTCGTTAGTTTAAAGCAGGTTGGTTTGCTGTGGTATTCTTGCAGATGGTGATGCTTCTCTTTGTCTCTCTTTATTGCCTTGGAATGGTTGAAAAGACTGTTTTGTCTTTGTAATTGATCCTTGACTATAGGATTCCCCTCTGTATGTTTTCCTTCAAAACCTTTTAACTGTAATCATATGCCCCTTCTGACTTTGCTGATCCATTTTTGATTTCACCTTTTTTACATCCATATTTTATCTCCCACCTTTCGTGGCTGTATTTTGTAACCTTGAATCTTGGTAGTATACCTTGACATTCTTTCTTATTTGTTTAGAATAAAATTTATCTCCTAGCTTGGAGAAAGTAAGATTATTAGTAGCGAAATACGCTGATTTCAACAATTATAGAATGAAAAGAAAAATCCAATTTTTGGATGACTGTTGGAAAAGGAATAAAAGACTTATCTGATTGGAATTACTGGCATCAATGATCAGGGTATGCATTTCGGATTAATCAACCCAGTCTTTTAATCAATCTCCTTTCAATTGTCTCAAGGAGTTTTCATTGATCAATTTTCCTCATTTTTCACTTCTCCACTTCCCTTTCGCCTTATGGTGTCTGGGAAGGTTTTCACCAATAAGACTCTCTCATTTTACTTTTCTCTCCACTTCCGTCGCCTTATGGTGCCCGTGTGGGTTTTCACCTATAAGACTCTCTCATTTTTACTTTCTTTCCTTGTTTGTACCACTTCATTTGCTTGCATCAGCATTTTTCTAAGATTGATCGAAAGGTCTTTTTGGTATAAGGTTAGGAATGGAAAAGGTATTAAAAGCTAAATAGCTGTGGTATGGGTTTAAAATTACAACTCTTGGAATCTTTTCTTATTTCCAATACAATTCTTGCCCCAGTCTCTTGATTGGGGTCTCTTGATATTTCTTTTCCGTGCACATTGTGCATGTTGTGCACCCTATGACCGAGCCATGAGGCGCCTACGTATCCTTCTTTGAGGAATCAGGTCAAACGTAGTTCATTCCATAATAGTGAAGATTTTTTTTTATTTTATTTTATTGATTCCAAGAGAGGTTAGGAAAGAAACAAGTATGGCTCAAAGGGGAAGCAAATGGTATAGTGTTTGGACAGCAGAATAAATTGCCTTTGTCATTTCAATCTTTGAAATAGTGCTAAATACAAACATTCAAAAGTTATGCATAATATCTCTTTACCGCGTCAGAATTGATCGCCATATCTATGCATTTGCCTTCAATATCTGTTAAACATAGTGCACCATTCGATAATACTCTGGTCACAATGAATGGTCCTTGCCAATTCGGAGCAAATTTGCCTTTTGCTTCAACCTGATGTGGAAGAATGCGTTTCAGCACATGCTGACCTACTTCGAACTTCCGGGGACGCACCTTTTTGTTGTATGCTCTTTCTATTCTTCTTTGATATAATTGACCATGGCATACCGCGGTCAATCGTTTTTCATAAATCAAATTTAACTGTTCTAGACGGGTTTTGACCCATTCATCATCATCAATCTTTGCTTCGGCAATGATCCGAAGGGAAGGAATCTCAATTTCTGCAGGAATTACTGCTTCGGTGCCGTATACCAACAAATAAGGAGTTGCTCCTACTGAAGTGCGAACAGTAGTGCGGTATCCCAATAATGCAAAGGGTAATTTTTCATGCCATTGTTTTGAACCTTCTACCATTTTCCGCAGTATCTTCTTTATGTTTTTGTTGGCTGCTTCTACTGCTCCATTCGCCTTGGGCCGATATGGGGTAGAGTTACGATGTGTAATCTTAAACTGTTGACATACTTCTTTCATTAAGTTGCTGTTAAGATTAGCACCGTTATCCGTGATGATCACCTTTGGGATTCCGAATCGACATATGATATTTGAGTGGACAAAATCGACCACAGCTTTCTTGGTCACTGATTTGAATGTCTTGGCCTCAACCCATTTGGTAAAATAATCAATAGCTACCAGAATGAATCTGTGTCCATTGGATGCTGCCGGTTCAATTGGTCTGATCACATACATGCCCCAAGCAACGAAAGGCCATGGTGCCGACATTGTGTGCAACTCGGATGGTGGAGAATGAATCAAATCTCCGTGTATTTGGCATTGATGACATTTGCGTACAAAACTGATACAATCTCTCTCCATGGTAAGCCAATAGTAACCAGCCCGTAGGATCTTCTTTGCCAACACATATCCACTCATGTGGGGTCCGCAAACTCCTGAATGTATTTCAGCCATGACAGTTGTAGCTTGTCTGGCATCTATGCATCTTAATAATCCAAGATCTGGTGTTCTTTTATACAAAACTCCTCCGCTTAAGAAGAATCCATTCGCTAATCGCCTGATGGTCCTCTTTTGATCTCCTGTGGCTTGTGCGGGATATATGCTCATCCTGATATATTCCTTGATGTCGTGGAACCATGGTTCTCCATCAAATTCTTCTTCAACCATATTGCAATAAGCGTGCTGATTGTGGATTTGAATATGTATTGGATACACATAAGCTTTGTCTGGATGGTGCAACATTGATGCTAGAGTAGCCAATGCATCAGCAACTTCATTATGGATTCTTGGAATATGTTGGAATTCCACTGATTGAAACCGCTGACAAAGATCATATAGACATTGTCGGTATGGTATGAGCTTCAAATCTCGGGTTTCCCATTCTCCTTGAATTTGATGTATCAAAAGATCCGAATCTCAAATGACTAAGATTTCTCGGATACCCATGTCTGCAGCTAGCCTTAACCCCAAAATGCAAGCCTCATATTCAGCCATATTATTGGTGCAATAAAATCGCAATTGAGCCGTAACAGGATAGTGATGCCCTGTTTCAGAAATGATTACAGCTCCTATTCCTACTCCTTTCATGTTGGCGGCTCCATCAAAGAAAAGTTTCCAGCCAGGTTTTTCGATTTGTTCCACCTCGTCGATATGCATTGTTTCTTCATCAGGAAAATAAGTCTTCAACGGCTCATATTCCTCATCAACCGGGTTTTCGGCTAAATGATCGGCCAGTGCTTGAGCCTTCATTGCAGTCCGAGTCATATAGACGATGTCGAATTCCGTGAGCAATATCTGCCACTTTGCAAGTCTTCCCGTTGGCATAGGCTTTTGAAAAATGTATTTCAAGGGATCCAAACGAGAAATGAGGTAAGTAGTGTAGGATGACAAATAGTGTTTCAATTTTTGAGCTACCCATGTTAGGGCGCAACATGTCTTTTCCAGATGAGTATACTTAACCTCATAAGCTGTGAACTTCTTGCTAAGGTAGTAGATGGCCTGTTCTTTTCTGCCAGTGAGGTCATGCTGCCCCAATACACAACCAAATGAATTTTCCAAAACCGTCAAGTAAAGAATCAAAGGTCTTCCTGGCTCTGGCGGGACCAACACGGGTGGGTTTGATAAGTACCCTTTTATTTTATCGAACGCTTCCTGACACTCATCGGTCCATTTGATTGCAGCATCCTTTTTTAACAATTTGAAAATTGGCTCGCAGGTTGTTGTGAGCTGAGCAATAAACCTACTGATATAATTTAACCTTCCCAACAAACTCATTACTTCAGTTTTGTTTCTTGGGGGTGGCAGTTCTTGGATGGCTTTGATTTTTGATGGGTCTAGCTCGATGCCTCGTCGACTGACTATGAATCCCAGCAATTTTCCAGATGGAACTCCGAATGCGCACTTGGCAGGGTTAAGCTTGAGGTTGTACCTGCGAAGTCTTAAGAAGAACTTCCTCAAATCCCCAACGTGGTTGGTCTGATGCTTTGATTTTATGATTACATCATCCACGTATACCTCAATTTCCTTGTGTATCATATCATGAAACACTGTGGTCATTGCTCTCATATAGGTTGCTCCGGCGTTCTTCAAACCGAATGGCATTACCCTGTAGCAATAAGTTCCCCATGGTGTGATGAATGCCGTCTTTTCTGCATCTTCTTCATCCATTAGAATTTGATGATATCCGGCATAACAGTCCACGAAAGATCCTATATCATGCTTGGCACAATTGTCGATCAAGATATAGATATTGGGTAATGGGAAATTATCCTTTGGACTTGCTTTGTTGAGATTGCGATAGTCGACGCATACTCTAATTTTGCCGTCTTTCTTTGGCACAGGAACGATATTAGCTAACCAAACAGGATATCGAGTGACTCGAATGACCTTTGCTTCCAATTGTTTGGTGATTTCTTATTTAATTCTTACACTCATATCAGGCTTGAATTTTCTCAACCTCTGCTTGACAGGAGGCACTGTTGGATCGGTGGGTAATTTGTGGACCACTAAATCAGTGCTCAAGCCCGGCATGTCGTCATACGACCATGCAAAAATATCTTTGAATTCTATGAGTGCTTTAATTAACTCCTCTCGGATTTTTGGCTCGAGATGGACACTTATTTTAGTTTCTCGGACATTACTCGTGTCCCCTATATTGACATCCTCGGTATCATTCAAGTTAGGTTTGATTTTTTCCTCAAAGTGAATTAACTCTTTACTAATCTCTTCAAAAACCTCATCTTCATCATATTCTGATTCATAATCACAATATGTTTCTTGAATTAATATTTCGGAATCAGATTGATTTTTAAGACTGGGCTGAAGATTCCTCATGCATGCCATATCACTAGAGCCAGCATAAAAAGAACTGTACAAAAAGAAGAAAAAGAAAAGAAAGCTATTAGGAATGATAATAAAAAGGAAACTGCTTTTTATTGGATAATGAAAAATAACAAGGTTTTGCACGCTTCAAACCAACTGTAAGATAAATTTTTGGGATTACAACCTTGAAATATCCCAAACAAACTGAAAAAAATCAAAATAAACTACCAAGACTCCTTTCGAATTGGGAGAGGAGTGGCTTTCCAATTATTGAGCTTTGTTTTTGGTCCAACGAATTGAACTTCTGCGTTGCTACACCCTTCTCCGTCTTCCAGCATATTTACATCACTAAACAATTTCTCGAACCTTTCAATTAATTCCTCCTCAGGATTGACCTGGGATTTAGGAATTGTTGTTATCGGGCGATTTTTAGCACCGGTCTTGACAAAAGACTTCAACAGCTGTGGTACTGGTTTTGGAAGAACCCATGCTTGGTGTTTCAACTTCCTGGCTCTCATCATGTCATTGGCGGTTGGTGTGAATCCTAAACCGAATGTTCCCCATTTCTCGGGGAGAGATACTGGTTGTACAATTCCTTGCAAAGATAAGACCAGACCTTTGCCGGGTATAAAGCCATTCTTCAGCATTTCATAAGCTACCATGACTGATGTAGAGGATACCTTTGGATTCGCAAGGTATTTTCCTTCTGGAATTTTCTCTACCGACACTGTGTCTGACACTTGGTATACCCATGGTCCTTGGTCAATTTCTGCTCCCTCGACTGGTACAATGGTGCTGTTGTGAGCATTTAAATTTTCTTCTCCATGCACGACTATTTCTTGATGGTCCCATTCAAACTTGACAACCTGATGTAATGTTGACGGGACTGCTTTAGCAGCATGGATCCATGGTCGACCCAACAACAAGTTGTAAGAAACAGTCATGTCCAAAACTTGGAATTCCATTGTGAATTCAACTGGCCCTATAGTTAGTTCCAACACTATGTCGCCAAATGAATCTCTACTTCCACCGTCAAATCCTCGTACGCAGATACTGTTCTTTTGAATCCTCTCCTCTTTAATTTTTAATTTGTTTAAAGTGGAGAGAGGGCATATGTTTGCACTGGACCCATTGTCGACCAATACCCGGGTTACTACGGAGTTTTCACATTTCACGGTGAGGTAAAGAGCTCTGTTGTGCTCGGTACCTTCCACAGGTAATTCATCATCAGCAAATGTAATCCTGTTCGTCTCAAAGATTCTGTTGGCTATTTTGCCCAAATGATTTACAGAGATCTTTTCAGGAACATGAGCTTCCTTCAGGATTTTCATCAATGCCAGACGGTGTTCCTCTGAATGGATCAGTAATGATAACAATGAAATTTGAGCGGGGGTCTTCTTTAATTGATCCACAACAGAATAATCATGGAGCTTCATTTTTCTTAAAAACTCCTCCGCCTCTTCTTCCGTCACAGCTTTCTTCGTGGGCATTGGATTGTTTTTAGTTTTTCTCAACTCTTCGGGAGTAAAACATCTTCCCGATCGAGTCAAGCCTTGTACCTCACACACTTCTTCCTTGATTTCTTTGCCTTTGTACATTACGGTCACCCGTTCATAATTCCATGGGATGGCTTTGTTGTTGATGATTGGCAGCTGAATTACAGGTGCAATAATAACCCGATCTGTACGTGCTCCTTCCACAATTACGACGGGTTTGTTAGCAACCCCTGGTACTATCACCTTTGTCCTCTCTTGTTTTGTGGCAACTTTGTTTGATGATCCCTCATCGACTATCATAGACGGTTCACCACCATTCTTGTTATGCTTAGACACCGGCTTCTCCTCCATTAACTGCTTATCTGGCTTGGTTTCATGAGACTTGATCATCATGACAGTTTGTGACGGCTTCTTTGTCTCCCCATCAGCTTGTATGATTTCTATCATATTAGCCTCTTGATGGGCTGGCATTGGATTTCTATTGATATTTGGAGCCTCGGGGGTTTGAACCTCGATTTTATTAGTATCAATCAGCTCTTGTATTGCATTTTTCAAATGCCAACATTTCTCTGTATCATGGCCTGGTGTACCGGAGCAATATTCACAGCTAATGGTGTAATCCAGATTCTTTGGTGGAGGATTGGGTAGCTTGGATTGTATTGGTCTCAACATGTCTAACTGTCTCAGCCTGTGGAACAGACTAGTGTAAGACTCTCCCAATGGAGTGTAAGTTTTCTTTTTCTGTTCCCTTTCTCCCCTGAATGCTGGTCTAGGCCTGAAACCTGGTCCGGGATAAGCTCGGGGGTAGGTATTTGGTGTGACAGGAGCACGCCAATTGGTGTGAACAGGTGGCTGATTGTATGCTTGAGCGTGGTTAATGGCGAAATGAGGCTCTGAAGGGTGATAGTAATGTTGGGATGAATCATGGTGGTAAGCTGATTGGCGAGGTCGTTGCTGATTATAGTAAAGCGGTGAACCCCTGGGTCCTGGCCAAATTCCTGAATCAACTACGGTTGCTTCCTCCCTCTTCTTTCTTCCGATTCCTCCTACCCCGCCTTGAATAGCTTGAGTAGTTGCTTTAATTGCTGAATAGCTCATGCTTTTGTTTGTCTTGAGGCCTTCTTCTACCATACCTCCCATCTTCACTACCTCGTTGAATGATTTTCCATCCGCTGAAACCAAGTGGGCGTAGTAAGTTGGTTCCAGGGCTTGGAGGAAGTAGTCTACCATTTCGCTCTCCTTCATAGGAGGATCCACTCTAGCCGCCTGTTCTCTCCACCGAAAACCATACTCTCTGAAACTTTCATTGTGTTTCTTCTCAAATTTGGTCAAAGATAATCGATCTGGGATGATTTCCAGATTGTATTGGAAATGGTATGCGAATGCCTGTGCCAGGTCATCCCAGGTGTACCATCTTCCATGGTCTTGGCGTGTATACCACTCCAAAGCTGATCCGCTTAGACTTTGACTGAAGTAAGCCATCAATAATTCATCCTTTCCCCCAGCTCCTCGCATCTTGCTACAGAAACCCCTTAGGTGGGCTACTGGGTCGCCGTGCCCGCTGTATAGGTCAAATTTGGGCATCTTGAAGCCAAATGGCAATTGTACATTAGGGAATAAGCATAAATCTTTGTAGGCTACACTGACTTGCCCACCTAATCCTCGCATGTCTCGGAACGACTGTTCTAGACTTTTGACCTTCCTGAACATCTCTTCTTGTTCAGCATTTTTGGCTGGCTTGTTAATTTCGGTTGGGAGATCAAACTGAGGAGCAGGTGAATTGATTTCGGAGGCTTTGAAGGTGGGCTCCGGGGGGTAATATTGGTTGTCTTGGGCCTGAAATGTAGGCTCACTAGGAGATTTGTGAAATGTAGCAGGGGGAGGTGCTACAAAAACAGGAGTCATAGGTGGAGGAAGGTACGGAACTGGTTTTGGAGGTGGAGACTGTGGTGTCTGAGAGGTGGTGCCTCGGTAGTGCTGATAAATGGGGAAACTTGGGGATAATTCAGTGGTGATATTATCTTGAGTTTGGATTATTGATGGAGCAGGGTTATTTGGGTAAGATGGGGGCAACTGTCCTGTAGACCAAGCTTGATACATTTCTGCCATTTGCTGCTTGAGCTTAAGCATTTCTTCTTTCATTTTCCCGACATCCATCTCTTCTATCTCCATACTTGTGTCAACATCTGGGATAGACATACTTTCGGGTATTGGTCCTTTTGATCTTGTGTGATAGTGATAATATGCCAGTATACTCTTTAGAGAAACTAACTGGTTGAATTCTGAAAATGAACAAACTTGTTAGTTTCGAGAGTTTAACACATATATAATCACACGTTGAGATGCAATGCTCCTAGACAAATAATCCCTTTCTATTATGCATTCGCTCGGTTGCTTGTATCGTCCCAGCTTTTGAAATTTTTTATTGTTATTCACTTTTATTTATTACAGATATCTTTATCGTGGTGGTTGACTCTTAGAGATTGCCTATGTATTATGTCAAACATGAATCAGACCTTGCGTAGTTCGGACCAAAGTCAATCATGTTTATTTATTACACAAAGATGGAATTACATTCGAAAACTTTAAGAAAATAGCTTGAAACACACACACTTAAATCAGAATAAAAGATACAATTCATAACATCTCACAAAATGCCCCACTTTCCACTTTTGTTCTCTAATATTGGATTATCTGCTCAATGTGGGGCTTGACCTGGATGGCCTCCCAGCGTACGATACATCCTTTCCAACTCTATTGCTAGATGACGAGCAAAAATGGGCGCATGCTCTGTAAACCTTTTATAATCCATTCTTTGGCAGTTTACATAACTTTGAGATGTGAAGACTGCCAAGTCGTGGACTTGTGCCCTGAAACCTTGGAGACGTTGGTCTTGGTCTTGCAATTGCTGCTGACGAGTGGTGGCTATGTCTCTGACACGGTTTTCACGATCTAAAGCTGATTCTAATAGAGCTCGGAGTCTGGCCTGCTCTAATCTTGCTTGTGATCTTTCCCTGTCGAGGTCTGCTTGTTGGTATTCTCTGTTGCATCTTCTTGCCTCTTCTAGTTGTGCACGAAGCTGGTCTTCTGATCGCATCCAATAGTCTTTTTCCTTCTTGAATTGAGCCTTTTCTTTTTCGGATTGCCTATCCTGGCGTTCCTTGTTAGATCTGGCTTCTTCATTTAATTGTTGGATCCTTTCTTTTGCTTTGCTCAATGCCCTTTCGTTTTCTGCAAGAATGGAGTCAAAATCTTGCATTTTTTCGAAGAGATTGGAGATGGTTTTTTGATCTTTCCAGCTTCTCTTTGGCGTTTCAGAGACTCTTTTCATTTTTTGGAATCTAGCATGAAGATTTTCATTCTCACAAGCTAGACTCTTTTTCTCGCCTTTGGCTTCTTGTTCTTGCAAATCTTTCTCCAAACTGAGGCTTCTTAGATTTTCTTTTAGGGCATGGATAGTGGCTTTGTACCCTTTTTCTTTTTCTCCCCAGATTAACCGCTCTTGGATTTTATCATTGAAATTTTGAACATGGGGTCTTTTTGTTGGCCTTTTTAGCTCAGGTTCCGGTGCATCATCCACGCGGGACCGCTTTTCGAACCACCTTGCATACCCAGGATTTATCTCACCCTTGGTAGCGTCTAGGACTTGAGTATCACTTTTCAAGTATCGGCATCCATTCCACATCTGCTGAAGTAGAGCTTCGGGAATAGTGGCTTCTGGGTGTAATTCGATTACTTGCATACTCAAATCTTCCTCATCAGGAACTATTTGATATCTCCCTAGTTGCCTTAGGACTCTTAGTGGTGCATATGGCTGAATGCTTCTCAATCCCAATAGTAGTAGATAACTATTTGAGGTTGACATATGTATTACTTCTCTCATCGGGAGCCATCCCACAGTCCATTCAATTTGATTTGCCGTTAAAGCCTTTAGATGAGATACCCATGCTTCTATCCCTTCTGGAGCTTTGGTATTTTTTGTTCTTTCATCATAGCTCTCGATGCAATTAGCTCTGTTCGACCCATACTGTATGATCTTGGGTCGTTGTTGGAGATGTTCAATCACCCACATTTGCAACAAAATTTTGCATCCTTCGAAAACCTTCGCCCCTGATTTGCATAAAGTCAAAGCCCGATAAATATCTGACAGAATGATGGGGACAAGGGTGTGATTTTCTTTAGTGGTGAGGATTTGCACAATTTTTGCGGTGCGAACATCAATTGTTCGCTCTTTATTTGGGAAGACCATGACTCCTAGAAAAGCCACCATGAAAGCAAATCGTCGGTGTATCTGCCAAGTGTCTTTGTTTTGCTTATTAGTAAGGCCTTTCTCATGAATTTCGAACCCATCTGACTTTCATGAATTTCGAACCCATCTGACTTTCCAAATCCGGAATACAAAAAGTTGAAGGAACAACATCCATTGATGACATTGCTTTTCCTGATTTGACTGCTGATGTTCAGAAGACCGAAGAATCGATGTATTGAAGGAGCCTTTGTGAATATCAAGCTTTGATTTCTTAAACTTCCGTCAAAACCAACATAGCCAGCTACCTCCTCTAATGTAGGAGTAAGCTCGAAGTCAGAGAAACGGAACACATTGTGAACAGGGTCCCAGAAAGTTACTAATGCCGTAATTAGATCATCTCGAGGCTCAACTTTCATAATGTCCGTGAGATTTCCCAAATGCTTGACGACCCATTTTTGACCGTCTTCGCCTAAATCATACCACCACATTTGAAGCTGACATAAAAATTCCTCAGTACTTGTGGATGAGGGGCTTTGTGTAGTGCTCATTTTGTATCTGAAATTTAATTTTAATAAAGTCAAAATTTATTTTGGGAAAATTTATACTAAAATTTATTTTCGAATTTTTTTTTCATTAAATATTTTTATTTCAAAATTTAAAACTATTTTTTTTTTCCGAAAATTTTTAAAACAACCCATTTTATTCCTTACTTCTTACCATGATTTTATTTAAGCTGGTCAACAAGCATGTTTGAGGCAAATGAATGCACAAGTAGCAAGTAGGATGCATCATGATGGTCTTTTAATTTTGGGTTCACCTGTCCTAGACAGACCCAACCCCTGTGTTGAGTCTCCAAGGGCAAATGCATATGATGCAAATATTCGTTCCTACTAGGGATCCGGTACATGGCTGAGTTATTCTAAGTGTAAAACCTTAGGTTGATTGTTCTAAACCTGGCTTACCCAAACGGACAGTTTGAGCCGAAGCGGGGGCAACGTACCGGGAGCACGAAAGTCTGCCCGGCCTAGTTACTTGTCCCAACTCCGTCTTATTTGGTATGACTTTAACAGAAAGGTGGGTCACGCGCACGTGTACACCATAAATTCAGAAGACTCAGAAAGAAGGGGGTTTCATAGCAGTTGTATATATTCACAATTCAAATAATATTAAAGCGGTAAAAAAAACATTTAGCATATTAGCATATAAACAGTTGAAAATTATATAGTAAGTAAAGCCAATAAAACAGATATTTTAAGCTTGAATTCTTTAAACCCTGAACCAGAGATTCTGGGTTCGTTCCCCAACAGAGTCGCCAGAGCTGTCGCACCTCCTTTTTCCCGCGCCCGCGGGACGCGTGGGGAGTTTTCTCCAATTAAAGGACAGTCAAAACGAGATTTGTTTATTTGTTTCAGAGTCGCCACCTGGGAATTTTGAGGCGTCCCAAGTCACCAATTATAATCCCTGAATCGAGGAGAATACGACTCTGTTTATTTTTCTGCGAACCAGAAATCCTGAGTAAGGAATTCTGTTAATCCGGAAGAAGGTGTTAGGCATTTCCGAATTCCGTGGTTCTAGCACGGTCGCTTAACTGTTTTTATTATTGGCTTAATCATCTTGATTTTATTAAATATATTGATGTTATCTGATTTTATTACCGCTTATACTTATCGTGATTAAGGACCTTCTTTGAATCGAATTACGCGTACGTATATTCGTGTTGTAAATTAAAAAAATGCGGAATTGTGTCACGCGCACGTGTACACAATTACTTTTGACAATATATTTATTAAGCACATTTTTTCGAAAATGCGCTGAATCAAGAATGATTATTTTTCTTAAATAATGAACCGTACATATTGGATTTTTATGAAATTGATTTAATGCTTTTAGAAAAATCCTTTTTATTAAATAATCATTCGAAATTGCGCGTACGCATAATTCGAAATTTTGTTTTTAAAGTATAATCGGGGTACGCGAACGTATCCCTAATTGCGCAATATATATGTAATGATATTATGGAATAAAAAAAAATGTTTGTTATAGCACGAGAAACCTCGTTTTAAGATGTTCTTTAAATTTTTGGAAAATAATCCACAATTTATTAAATATCGACCATTTATTATAATTCCCGAATATAAATCATATTCATTCCAATTATTCAAATTCAAAAGACAGAATAAAAATATGATTAGTACTACCTTTAAAACAAATGTGACATATATAAATATGCCAAAGAATAAATTGCATATGAAACCGAAAATAAATAATTCATAAAGGAAGGAAATATTTTCCGGGAATTTTCATGATTATTTAATGCAAATTCTATTTTTAATTACCATTGATTTAAGAAGTTGCCATTTATGTATATATAAATCAACTTATTCTCACATGCTCGTTTTAATCTTAATAGACCTAATTATTTGGTCACTTTGTTTTATGAAAGTAGATAAGCATCAAATTTATAGAAAAGGCGTTATTATGCAAGTTAATTCAACAAAGCTACCTTACATATAACCTAACTGTTTGGCGTAAATATTCATAACGTTTTAACATCATGATGAGCTATACCAACTTACTTTACTCATATGATTATACCTGTCACCATACCATATAATAACTTATACCAACCCTAACAAAAAAAATCATATTTGTTACAAGATATTCTACTAATGTAACTTCTTAATCATTACATTCAACTAATGGTATTATGGGATGTAATCAATGGCCCATTTTTATGCCTCACTCCCTGTTTTGACAATTCACATATATCTATACCAATGAGATTTCGGAATAGCTAACATTATTACAAAACTTTATATGAATTTCAAAATAAGACAATTTAACTCATAGCTATCAAATTGAATTTACTATTTAGTTAACTAACATAAAAATGAAATTAGAACTAATGAACTTGGACAATTGGAAAATAACATTTCAATTCAAACTTCATTGATGAGTCATGTTGAATCTCTTTCCAATCTTAAAATTTAAAAGACATGTACCTGAAAATGAAGGTGGAAGGAGTAAATTTCAGCAGTGGCAGCAGTAACAAATTCAGCCAAATACCAGTATTCCCACAGATTTAAACAATAATAAGATCCGAAGAAAACAGATGCACAGTATAGTTATTTTTAAAAGACACTTCAGATGTTAACTGAATCAATGGAACCAAGTAAGGTTGAACAGATTCAACAAAAGAAACAATATTTCAGATTTCAATTTCTTTTCAGTTTCAAATTCCCATTTTTTTCTGATTTTTCTGTTTCTGCTGCTGTATATCTGTGTGTGTGTATGACTGTTCTTTTTGTTCCTTTTCTGTTTCTTCTTCCTCTTCTAAAATCTCTCAAACTATCTTCTTCTGAAAACTGATTTCCCTCCCTCTGAAAACTGCTCAAAACTCTCCTATCTTTCCTTTTTAAAAAAAATCCGAGTTCTTTTCCTTTCTTCAAAATCTTAGTCCTAAAAATCTGAGTTTAAAAATCTGTCCAGCTTCCTGTATTTATACAGGTCTGCCCCTTTCTTTTTAAGTGCTGCCTGGACCCCCTTTATCTTTTAAAAACAGAAAATTTCCATTAAAAATCTGTTTTTCCACTTTAAATCCCATTAGGCTAACTTTTCCCTGATTTTCAGCAGCCCATTATCCCTTGTTCCCCATTAGTATCATTAACTAATAGCCATTAACACTCCATTATCAGCCCACTATTATATCATATTACCCTTACTGTTTTATCTGTTTCATACCCAGAAATGTCCCTGAAATCCTACTGTAATTACTATTATTACTGCCTTAAATGCAAAAATCATAACAGAATTTACAAAACAGATTTAAAAATCTGTTCAAACTTAATTATCAAACTGATTTAACACAGCTATAACCAATTCTCTTAGGTTCTGGACTGAATCCTAAGAATGTAAACATTCTATCACAATTACATCTAATCATCATTTGTAAACTTGAACTCAAACTTGACAATATTACACTGGGTTCAGCATAATAATGCAAACTGAACTTATAATTTGAACTAAGATCAAACATACACAGGAGCATTGTCAATATACTGACAATGCCCTGTTCAGAAAACAACATATACAGCATACATTTGAATTCATTGATTCACAAACAATCATGATTTAATTGACGAGCATTAATCAATTGACTATTTACAACATTTGTCAATAATTAGTCTAAAACAATAGAAGCAGACTGTTTTAGTTAACATTTCCAGAAATGAAAATTCGTAATATAACTAATCGACGAACTTAATCGAGTCGATTACACACATTGTAAACAATCACAACCAACAGAAACAATTCACATTCGGATTAAGTAGATAGGTAGGAGACAGAAATGACAGAATTGATCAAAACAAATATGAAAAATTAAAAAGCTATTAAGACAGACAATCAATACACGTAGAATACACAAAGAAATAGAAAATACCTCTGAATCTTCAATCAGACTCGAACTCAACTCGGCTTTCGGATTTTTTGTTTGAAATCAAACAGACCTTAGTCGAAGTATTTTCCACTGAAAATACTTCGACTAAGGTCGATTAAACCTCAATCCTTTAATCAATTTGGACAAAAATCCAGAAGTTTGGTATTTCTAGGTTTCCTGAAGGTTCGATTTGGGACCTAATCATTTCTGGTTAGATTCGAAAGGAACCAAACATGATATAAGGGTGAGGGTAGCCTAGGGGTCATTTGCTGTTAGTTTGAAACGGATCTGAGTTCGTCCTTGTTTGGTCCGAATCTTCAAAAGAAGATTCGAGAAGTTCAGAACTGATTCGAGCCAAACAACCAACAGATCCATACTCAGGATGACTAGGGGAAGCTATGGTGTTAACTAGGTGTTGTTTGGTTTAGATCTGAACTTGGCTCGAATCTTCAAATGAAGATTCGAGAACCTTCAGGGAGATTCGAACCAAGCAGATAACATATTCGGATAGAGGAGGCTCAGGGGGTTCTGGGGTGTTACTTTGGTGACCGGCGGCGTTGATGCCGCCGGGTTTCAGGCGAAGGGGAATAGGGGCGGCTAGGGTTAGGGGTCTGTTTGAGAAGACGATGAACAGGAGAGGATGGGGGGGTGTTTAGTTAGGGGCCGGGGTAAGGGTTTGGGATTTATATAGGGGTGGGGTGGATTGGTATCGTCCGTCCGATCAAGTAAGATGGAGGGCCAGGATCAATCCACTAATCCAAACGACGTCGTTTGGTTTAACGTTGGGGTCGGACTGAGTCGGGTCAATGAGTCGGGTTATGGGTTGCGGGTAAGGGCAGGGGATCTTGACCGTTGGTTGGATTTAATCCAACGGCCCTTGATGAGAGGTGACCAAACGACGTCGTTTGGTCTTAGCTTGGGACTGGGTCAGACTTGGGCTGTTCGGATTGGGCTGTGGGGGGGAATTAATGTTTTGGGCCTGGATTTTAATCCAGGTCCGATTTTGTACAACTTGTATTATTATTATTTTTTTTATTTTCTAATTTCATTATTAATTAACAAAATCTTAATTAAAATTATAAAAACAAAATTACCCTTACAAAGATATTAATTACCTTTTTTAACAACTATTAACACATAGACAACATTAATCACACAGTGGAACATTAAAAATAGAACAAAATGCATATTTTTATGATTTTATTTAAATTATCTCTTAAATGCATAATTAAATCCTATATGCATGCAACATGTATTTTATTTTAATTTTGTTTAATTATAACAAAGCAAACATTTTACGGGCATAAACAAATATTTAACACCACGCAAATTTAGAAATTACACAGTACAAGAAATTTATTTTGATTTATTTTGGAGTAATTTTTCGTAAGGCAAAAATCACGTGCTCACACAAGTTTGTAAAGTGTCAAAATAATCCTCCCCGGCCTCAAAATTCATGTGAGATTTGGAAGGGGCCACATTTGCATAAATAGCCGTTTGGTTGCATTTGTCAAACAGGGAAAGGAAGTTGGCCTTTTTGTTTCAAGGTTATAAATCTTTAATTAGAATATGTGGGTTGTTTGATTTTAATATGAAAATTGAAAAAAAATGATTAGTATTGTTTATCTTTTATTGGTCCGAACTACGCAAGGTCTGATTCATGCGGGGTCATGATACATAGGCAATCTCTATAATATTCGACCACAATCAAAAGAAGGAATAAAATAAAGAGTGAGTGACAATAAAAAGAAAGATCAAGAAAAGTTGGAATGACACAAGCAACCGAGCAAATGCATAACAGAAAAGGGTTATTTGTCTAGGAACATTGCATCTCAACGTGTTATTAAATATGTGTTAAACTCTCAAAACTAACAAGTTTGTTCATTTCCAGAATTCAAGCAGTTAGTTTTTCTAAGAGTATACTGGCACATTATCATTATCACACCAGATCAAAAGGACCGATACCCGAAAGCATGTCTATCCCGGATGTCGACACAGGTATTGAGATAGAGGAGATGGACGTCGGTAAAATGAAAGAAGAGATGCTTAAACTTAAGCAACAAATGGCCGAGATGTATCAGACTTGGTCTACAGGACAATCACCCCCATCTTACCCAGCTAACCCTGCCTCCACCCCACCACTAGCCCAAACTCAGGATAATCCTGCCACTGAACTATCCCCGAGTTTCCCCATCTACCAGCACTACTGGGGCACCACCTCTCATACACCGCAGTCTCCACCTCCTAAACCAGTTCCATACCCTCCTCCACCAGTAACTCTTGTCTTCGTAGCACCTCTCCCAGCTACATTCCACAAATCTCCTAGTGAGCCTATGTTCCAGGCCCAGGACAACCAATACTACCCCCCGGAGCCCCCTTTCAAAGCTTCCGAAATTCATTCATTTACTCCCCGTTTTGACCTCCCAACAGAAATTGACAAGCCAGTCAAAAATACCGAACAAGAAGAGATGTTCAGGAAGGTCAAAAGCTTAGAACAATCGTTCCGAGACATGCGAGGGTTAGGAGGGCAGGTCAGTGTGGCCTACAAAGACTTATGTTTGTTCCCAAATATGCAATTACCAGCTGGTTTCAAGATGCCCAAGTTCGACCTATACAACGGGCACGGCATTCCAGTAGCCCACTTGAGGGGTTTTTGCAGCAATATGCGGGGAGCTGGGGGAAGAGATGAATTATTAATGGCTTACTTCAGTCAAAGTTTGAGCGGATCGGCTTTGGAGTGGTATACCCGCCAAGACCATGGGAGATGGTACACCTGGGATGACCTGGCACAGGCATTTGCTGTTCATTTCCAATATAATCTTGAGATCGTCCCTGACCGTCTCACATTGTTAAAGCTCGAGAAGAAACCTGGAGAAAGCTTCAGAAAATTTGGTTTTCATTGGAGGGAGCAAGCAGCAAGAGTCGATCCTTCGATGAGGGAAGGTGAAATGGTGGATTACTTCTTGCAGACTTTAGAGCCAACCTACTTTGGTCACTTGGTAACGTCGGTTGGCAAATCTTTCAACGAGGTTGTAAAGATGGGAAACATGATTGAAGAGGGACTTAAGTCCAACAAAATCCTGAGCTATTCGGCAATTAAAGCAACTACTCAGGCCATCCAGAGCAATACTGAGGGTGTACTTGGGAAGAAGATGAAAGAAGATGTCACGACTGTTGAGTCTGGAGCCTGGTTCGGATCTAGAGGCCCGTCACCCTACTATAGCCAACCATGACCCTACCACCAAAATTACCCCCGCACTACATATAGCCCTCCACGACATTACTACTCACTGTCGGATCCCCATTTTTCCGTTCATCATGCACAAACCTATACCCACACTTCAACACACGCACAATGGCGTGCGTTGGCTCCCCAAAATACATACCCATCCCCACCAAACAAATATCCACTTTCGAGGGCCTATAGAAATTCTCCAGGTTCATGCTTCCGTGGGAATCAAGCTTTTAAGAATGAGAAGAAGCAGAAATATACTCCGCTGGGAGAATCCTATACTACCCTGTTCCACAAATTGAGGCAGTTAGGCCTATTGAATCCTATTGAGCCCAAATTGCCAAATCCCCTTCCTGGAAATCTTGACCCTTCAGCAAGTTGTGAATATTGTTTGGGGGCTCCCGGACATGATACTGAGAGATGTTGGAAGTTGAAGAATGTCGTGCAAGAGCTTATTGACACAAATAGGATCGAGGTTCAGGTTCCAGAGGCGCCAAACATTAATTAGAGTCCGCTACTAGCGCACCATGAGACCCACATGATCGAACTAGGGCACAAGGAGCTTAAGAATCCCTCACAAATGGTAATGATGATCCGTGCCTGTGAAAATAGTTCGAAAGAAAATCGATTAGGGAAAAGCAGGGGTGTAGTGTGTAGATGACAAGTCGGTCATGGTGATGGGGAAAGGGTCCAGCAAGGCAGATGTACAGTTTGTAGGGTTAAAAGCAAAAATCAACAATTGGACGACTGCTCCTCTTCCTATCTGAAGGGAGTCTTGGTAGTGGGCTCTGATTTTTCTTTCTGGTTTTGGATTATTGCAAAGTTGTAATCCAGGTTTGTTTTGAAAAGTGTGAAACTCTGTTATCCCGTATTTTTATAAAGTGAAAGTTTTTCTCTTCTTATTTTGTTTTAAGTTTGTTTTCTTCTTTTTCTCTTTCTAAACAATGCTCTTTATACTGACTCCAATGACATGGCATGCACAACGGATCTTCAACTTAGTCTAAAAAAATCAATCTAATTCCGAACTAATTGTACAAAAGGTCAATCGTGATGACGAATCGGAATACGATGATGATGAAGCCTTCGAAGAGACAAACAGAGAGTTAAGCTAGTTGGAAGAGAAATCCAAGCCCAACTTAAATGACATAGAAGCCATCAATTTTGGGGATGCAGACGATATCAGGAAATTTGAAGGGGGACAACAAGTGTTGAAACGGATCCTCCCACATCAGGCCAAAGCAAAATGGCAAATTTGTCCCGAATTGGAAAGGGCCGTCTATTGTGACCAAGATGTTATCCAGTTGTGCTTTATGTCAGACAGATGTCGAGGGAAGATGCATCGACATGGCTATTAATTGTAATTGTTGTTTGTTTGTTTATACTTGGCATTTATCGGAGAATTAAATGACGGAGACAATTCTTTCTTCTATCTGAACACTTTTAACCTTTGCTTTTCCCCTTTTAGCCTCACTTACTCCTTCATACCCCTCTTTTGGAATCGTTAATGAAAACGAAAAAAAAGGAAAATAATAACAAAAATAAAGGAATTGTGAACTACGTTCGACCTGATTACTCAAATAGGATACGTAGGCGCCTCACGGCTCGGTCATAGTGTAATAAAGAAATAAAATCCCCAAGCGAGAAACTGGGGCAGAAGTTATGTTTGTAATGTTGGGAAAGAAGTTCGATTCCAAGAGTTGTAATGGTTTTTACCCATCAGAATTATTTTGATGCCCCCTTTTCTTTTAGCCATAAACAAAAACCCATGTTGATGTCCAAAAAAGACCTCCCGATCAGAATCCGAGGAGTGCCAAGTCAGGCAAATAAAAGCATAGAAAAGTCGACAACGAATTGATAACCTAAAGAATCCCCAACAAAGAGTCATATCAGTAACACTCCAATCTCCAGCTTAGAAAAATAAAATAAGAAGAGTCTTATCGGTGAAAACCTTTACAGGCACCATAAGGCGATGGGAATTGAGAGAAATGAGAGAGCCTCATCAATGAAAACCCCTCGAAGGGCACTATGAGGCGACAAGGATATAAAGGGGGCTAGCAAGATAAGATTGGCAAAAATGACCCGCATCCGGCGAGAGTTAGGCTTCTGCGCATCCCCAGCACAGTAAGGCCGTCAGAAAAAATGATTGATATAAATAGACTGGGTTGGTTAATCCGAAAATTCATGACATGATCATTGGGATTGATTATACCATTCAGATAAGTTCTTTTCTTTTTCTTTCCCCAACATTTGTTCAGAAAGATTTTTTTTCTTTTATCTTTTGAAGTCATCATTTTTCATTTCTTGGTTTAAAGTATTTTTCTCCAGTAGTTTGTTTTTAGAAGGATTGTTTTTCAGAGCTTACTACTAATTACCAAAATGGTGCGAAGCAAAAGGCAAGCGGGACATGCCAAAGATAAGGCAATGAAACGGAAAAGACGTTTGTTGCAAGACCAAATAATGAGTTGGTCTAAATGTCAAGGGGGTATAATGATCAAAAAAAAAAACTGAAAAGCAACAATTGAGAAAACTGAGGATGAAGTTCCATGAAAATGCACAGCAGATCATCGAGATGCAAGAGCATCCTTGGCCGATCATCGACCAAGTTCCAAAAGGGTCGGACAACGCGAAGCGAGGAAAGAAGAGGGGGAAAACCACCCCCAACGGGAATGTGATCACCAGCAGTAATATCATCCCCAATAAATAGTATCATCCCCAGCAAGTTCTGATAGTGTAATGGAACACCGAGCAGGGAAGGGAGAAAGAAAAAAAAAACCATCCCCAGTAGGAGTGTCACGACCACTCACCATGTTTTTTTAAACTAACAAAATCTTTCTTTGATTTGAAGCAAGGAAAAGAAATGTTACAGATGGCGAAAAGACAGGCCATAAAGAAGATCATCAAACCGGGGCAGAAAATTTTCTCATTGCGAAAAGTTTCTCAAAAATCAGGTACCCACTTGGGGAAGGAAGGAAGGCAACGCAGGTTTGGATAAAGTGATATCCCCAGCAATTTTCGGAGGAATGTAACACTAATTTTGAGGAAAGAAGTTCTGAAGGGAGATGATTCAAGTAAGAGGAAAAATGACTAAGGAGGCAGGAAATAATAACGCCAACAGAATGTTATACTTTAAGGAGTGTTGAAGTTGGGAGCCCGCCCATATAACAACGGAATACATTTCAGTCATTACATTTCAAGCGTTGAAGTTGGGAGCCTTCCCATATAACAGAGGAATACGTTTCAGTCTTTACATTTCAGGCGTTGAAGTTGGGAGCCCGCCCATAAAACAGAGGAATACATTTCAGTATTACATTTCAAGCGTTGAAGTTGGGAGCCCGCCCATAAAACAGAGGAATACATTTCAGTATTACATTTCAAGCGTTGAAGTTGGGAGCCCGCCCATAAGAACAGAGGAATACATTCAGTATTACATTTCAAGTGTTGAAGTTGGGAGCTCGCCCATAAAACAGAGGAATACATTTCAGTCTTTACATTTCAAGTATTGAAGTTGGGAGCCCGCCCATATAATAGAGGAATACATTTCAGTCTTTACATTTCAAGCGTTGAAGTTGGGAGCCCGCCCATAGAACAGAGGAATACATTTCAGTCATTACATTTCAAGCGTTGAAGTTGGGAGCCCGCCCATATAATAGAGGAATACGTTTCAGTCTTTACATTTCAAGCGTTGAAGTTGGGAGCCCGCCCATAAAACAGAGGAATACATTTCAGTATTACATTTCAAGCGTTGAAGTTGGGAGCCCGCCCATAAGAACAGAGGAATACATTTCAGTCTTTACATTTTCAAGTGTTGAAGTTGGGAGCCCGCCCATACAACAGAGGAATACATTTCAAGATCAAGTCAGAAGAGGTCGGCAACAAGAGGTCCCAGCACAAATTCAAGCGCCTGAGTCAAAAGGAAGAAAGGACGCGTCTTGAAAGAAGTGGCTGGAGAACATTAAATCATGCCCAGCATAACAAATCTGATGAAGAAAGTCGTATCCCCAGAGGAACCGCCGAAAATCTTAATGAAGAAAGCCATGTCCCCATCGGACCGAACAAAAAGATAAAACTGGTATTCAGAAAAGCAAAGGGCCAGAAGTCTCGGAAGAAAAGCACCGGAAGAAACGCAAGCAGACAAGAAAGCAAGGCAACAAGAACAAATTGCAGTCTAGCCTAGCTTCTTTTTTTCTTTTAAGTACGGTGTAACAAGGAGATCGGTAAGCAGTGGTAATAGCATGCAACAACAGTAACATTGCAGTCCCACGGTAGTCCCAGCTACCAAAACTTCCCGAACTACATCGACCTGATTCCTGTTTAGCCCAGGATATGTAGGAAACCTCTGAAGCAAAGGTTCGGTCAAATCTTTTTCAAAAAAATGCTTCATACGGAGTATTCGGATAGGCAAAAATCGCTCGCTTTATCTTTGCACGAAAACCCTTCGTGTCTTCGGGCAAAGAGGGGCAGCTGTAAGCACGTGATTTTTTCCCTATGAAAGAATTACTCCCAAAAAATTCAAAATAAAATGTTTTTCCTTGGTGTGCAATTTTGTGATATTTTGTGATATTTTTGAATAATTATTTGTATTTGTCCGTGCATGTTTATTTGTTAAATTAATAAAAATACAAAAATATGTCGCATTTTGCATATAGGATTTAATTCTAAAATTGTTGGTAATTAAGTTTGTTTTATAAAAAATGAAAATTACAAAAAATAGGCATCTTTTGCATTTTTAGCATTTAATGTCCAAATATACAATTTTACGCTTAATTATTACTTAAATGTGCGTTAATTGTTATTGGGAGTTAATTTGCGCTTTTATAACTTAATTTAGTTCTTAATAATAATTTAAATATTTTTATAATTTAGTTTTAGAAAAATAAAAGAAGAAAAGAGGGCAAAAATGCAAAGAAAAATCGGATTGGGCCACTTCTTCAATTGTAAGCCACAGGCCCAAAAATTGTCCAACCTTCCCCATGACCCGGTCCATTTCAAACCGGGTCGACCCGGTCCGCCCCATAACCCCAATACCCAACCCCTCTACATTTTTCATTTTTGTCCAACACAAAACAAAACAAAAACCCAAACCCTAAAACACTAAACCAATCTGCTCCCCCTTTCTTTCTCTTCATCTTCTCCAACCTCCAAGCCCCACCTCCCATGGCTGCCCTTTCCCCTACATCCTCACGTCCAAGCAGTCCGCCATCGTCATCCCCTGCTTTGTCATCACCATGTTCGCCATTGCTGCGTCTGCCTTCGTCTTCTTCGTCGAGCTCAAGCTTGAGCTCGACATCCATGGTCGCCACTCCTTCATTAAGCTTTTCGTCCATGGCTGCTACCTATCTTCTCCAGCTGCTGCTGCTTCTGTGTTCAACCTCACCTTCCATGGCCGACTTTGTCATCAACTAAACGACTAGCTGCTTCACCACAGTCCGTCGACCAGCTCTACTGTGCCGCGATGCTGCTTCCTCCGTGTTGCTGCTGCCGGTGCTGCTGCTTCACTTCATCTTCTTCGTGTTGCTGCTGCTTCTTGTCCTCCATTGTTGTTGCTTCTGCTACGACCAAACGTTGCTGCCTCATCGCTTAAAATCAACCGGAAAACATACAAAATTTCGGGCAGATTTGAGTTATTTTAGTTTCGAAGCTTCCGGGCAGATTTGTTTCCGTTCAAGTTCGTCATTGTTTCGATCCGGTTAGTGGGTTTTTGAGTTTCATTTTTGTCCGTAATTTGTTTGATATTTTCGGATCCAAAATCGATAAATGTTCAATTTTTGTTCGTTGTTCATCGTGTTGTTAAATTTTTAGTTTGTTCATGTGTTTATTTCATGTTAATTTTATTTTTGTAAAAAGAATTGTTAGTAAGTTCGTTTTTAATTCAGTGATTTAATGTGAAGTTATTTTTTTTAATTTTTGGATCATGTATCTTTGTTATAATTTTGTTGGATTTAATTTAAAAAGATTAATTGATTGTTTGAAGATTAGTGATTTGAATATGTTTATTTGTTTTGTTTAAGTTTAATTCAAAGTTTGAATAAAGCTTGTTTGTTATTGTTGTTGAATCTTTTCATTTATGTTCATACTTTGTTTGATTGATCTTGAATCCGAAATTAGTATAGTTTGATCTTCTTGTTTGTTGATTATCATTTTTGATTATTTCTTCAGTTTGCTTCATGATTTTGTTTAGTTTTAATATAGGAATTGTTGGTTGTAAAGTTGTTAGATTTTAAGTTCAAATGATTATTGAATTTAGAAATATGAATATATTTGTTTGTTGTTGTTGTTGTTGAATCTGAAAGTAGGTTTGTTTGTTGTTAAAGATGTTGTTCAATCAAGATAATTTTAGTTGTTTCTTTGTTGTTCATCATTTAGTTTGAATTTTGTTGTTGAACATTGTTAGAAATTGATCATATTGGCTATATTTTGGTTAAGATTGATTAGGTGAATTGGTTATAGCTGATGGGGGTAGTTTGGTAATTTGCAATACGTTTAGAGGTAAAATGGTAATTGCAATAAGGTCGGAGGGGTAGTTTGGGAATTGTACATTTTGTAATTCTTTATGTTAAGCATGGGGAACAAAATGTAATGGGGTGTGGGTGATATAATTGTTTAATATAATGGGGGACAAGACATAATATAGTGGAGGGGAATATTGTATTTGTTTATGTTAGGCATGGGGGACAAGATGTAATGGGGTGTGGTTGATATATTTGTTTAATGTAGTGGGGGATGAGTGGGAAGATGATGAGTTTGGTAGGAGAAAGTGGTTGATTTTAATTGATTAAAGGATTCTGGGATGAGATATAAATAAGAGGTCTTGAATCAGAGTTTTTAGGAGAGAATAAAAAAAAACGGACAGATAGAGAGAGAGAGAGAAAAAAAAAAGAGAGCTGTATATTAAAGAGAGAGAAAATTCCGAAAATACTAAGATTCAGAAAATAAAAAGAAAAACATTCTGGAAATTCAAAAGAAGAATAGTATACACCCGATATACAATTTAAGTATTCTGATATACGGATTCAGAAATTAAGGGTTGAGCATTAATTAGTCCTTCAAATCTGAAAAAATTCCTTTGGCTTCTGTCCGTTGATTGTTGTCGGTGTTTTTGGGATCTTCATCTTGATTTTAAAATCTGTCACTGGTTTCTCATTGCTGGTTGTTACTGGTTGCTGGGGTTGCTGCTGTTGTTATGCTAATGAATTTCTGCTGATCTCCCTTTTCTTTTGCTTCCAATATCAGGTACACAACTGACACGCTGGTTATTGTAAACCGAAATATGAAGCATGAATAGGAAGATGAAGAGTTGAAATTCTAAATTTACTTTAATTATATTCTGAATTTTATTTGTATGTATAAATTATTTAGCTTGCAAAAATCAGAATCATGTAGCTATTTAATATATATAGTGGAATATCCGACGATAGTTTAACAGATGAACTATCTATATATTGCCTAAAAATAAATAAATGGTGTAGTAACTCCGCCTAGTCAAAAAATCAAACGAATAGGCCATTTAGGAACTTGGTAGGAATATTATTAAATAATATTCGTTAATTTCAGCATGTAAATAAATTAAGACATTTTCTCTTTTATTTTGTAGAGACAAATTTAATAAGAGAAAAATGTAGGCATTTTAGGACTGTCCTTTAAAAATAAAATGAGATGAGCCTCGCCCAAAAAATGCACCAATTGCGGGGCCCTCAATAAATGTTTAATTGAATATTTAGAATTCGGGATGGACTATTAAGTGAATCCCACGGTCTTACCCAGAAATAATAATACGCTAATCGCTTTAGGCACGATTTTAATAATAATACATTCCTAAACACGGGTGTGCATTTCATGCGACCCAAATCCAAATCCCAAAACATCAAATAAAATGTGTTCCGGATTGTGGGTGCATTTCATGTGACGCAGTCCAAAGACGTGTTTTAAGCGATGTTCACATTCTTTTAAAAATAATAATAATAAAGTGGTAAAAAGTTAAAATTGGCACATCGGTTCATAATTGTATTAAAATCAGATAAATAAGCCGAATATGACAGTTGAGCGACCGTGCTAGAACCACGGAATTCGGGAATGCCTAACACCTTCTCCCGGGTTAACAGAATTCCTTATCCGGATTTCTGGTACGCAGACTGTAATACAGAGTCATTCTTTTCCTCGATTCGGGATTAAAATTGGTGACTTGGGACACCCTAAATCTCCCAAGTGGTGACTCTGAAATAAATAAACAAATCCCATTTCGATTGTCCTTTAACTGGAAAAAACTCCTACGCCCCTCGCGGGGGCGGAAAAAGGAGGTGTGACAGAGACTAGGACGATATCTGATCGTCCTCGAGCCCCCAACTTTCATTCTTGATTAATGAAAACATCCTTAGCAAATGCTTTCGTAGTTGTTCATCTTTCATAAATCCAAGAATTTTACCTCTAACTAAGAAATACGAATGCCGCCGACTGTCCATGTTAATCATTACTCCGATCCTGAAGGCCAATGTAATAGGATCGAAATCCTATAATGTTATCCTATGCAAATGTATATAGAGCATAGGCTTGCTTTGAGCACTCTAATTTCTTCAAAGTAAAAACACCGGAGGCAAGGCACGGCTAATTAAAGCCAGGAGCGCATCGCCCGTCATAGTGATAAGACGACTGGTGCACACCAAAGGCGGACCGGCCGGCCCATACCAAAGTCAAATTATGAGATTTTTAACTGCAACAACTTAAATATACGCTATTGGAGCTGGAATTACCGCGGCTGCTGGCACCAGACTTGCCCTCTAATGGATCCTCGTTAAGGGATTTAGATTGTACTCATTCCAATTATCAGACCCATAGAGCCCGGTATTGTTATTTATTGTCACTACCTCCCCGTGCTAGTATTTGATAATTTGCGTGCCTGCTGCCTTCCTTGGATGTGGTAGTCGTTTCTCAGGCTCTCTCTCCAGAATCGAACCCTAATTCTCTGTCACCCGTCACCATCATGGTAGGCCACTATCCTACCATCGAATGTTGATAGGGCAAAAATTTGAATGATGCGTCACCGGCACGATGGCCGTGCGATCCATCAAGTTATCATGAATCATCGCAGCAACAAGCAGAGCTCGCGTCGAACTTTGATCTAATAAATGCATCCCTTCCAGAAGTCGGGGTTTGTTGCACGTATTAGCTCTAGAATTACTACGGTTATCAGAGTAGTAGATACCATCAAACAAACTATAACTAATTTAATGAGCCATTCGCAGTTTCACAATCTAAATTTGTTCATACTTACACATGCATGGATTAATCTTTGTGACAAGCATATGACTACTGGCAGGATCAACTAGGTAGAATTCCTCATTGACGTCGTTGTCGCATGAGCATGGCCGACCCAAAGGGCACGACCAAGTCTAAGACGAGCACGACCATCATTCGTAAGGAGCATTCTTTGTGTAGATATGAGCCAATGAAGACCCTATGCCCATTACGTTTACCGAATCCGAGAGTCCGAGCATACTTGTTGTGGACCAAGCCATCGCAAGGCAACCGATTGTGCTTGATAATCCCTTGGCATTAGGTATGCAACACAGAAAACCGACGCCGAACAAGCCTAATTTGCGCTTGTGCCATGACTGAGATGGCATGCATTCTAGGATGCCTCTGCTCAAGCAGGGATTCAACCGAGCCACACAAGACGAACACTACTCATGTGCCGCACGTACACTTGCCTCGCTGGTACAAGCCAACAACAATGCCAACATGCGACGCGTCGCCATGTATTGTTGCCAATGACAACATTGCAAAGCCAAGACAAGCCCCGCAAAGCACGAACAGGGGGTTGGAGCAATGTCAAACACAACCCATAACAACTGATGGCAATCGACAATGTACTGAGCTTTGGCCCATGCGCATGGCACCTTGCAGTGCTACTTGCACGATGCTTCGCCATTCCGTTGCAAAAAGCCATTAGCCGCTGCGAGAAATGTCGCCTACTAATGTTGCCCGCAACACCCGATGGAAATCAACATGTACTGAGCTTAGCCCTATGCGCACGGAACTTTGCGACGCTACTTGCTTGATGCTCTGCCATTGGTTTCCAAAAGCCATCAGCTGCCACGAGCGATGCCAGACAAAACCCACAACAACCGATGGCAATCAACAACTTACTAAGCTTCGCCCAATGCACATGGAACTTTGCGGCACTACTTGCATGACGCTTTGCCATTCCATTGCCAAAAGCTATCGGCCGCCATGAGCGATGTTGCTTCCCGATGTTGTCCGCAATAACCGATGGCAATCGACATGTACTAAGCTTCACCCCATGTGCACAGCACCTTGCGGCACTACTTGCAGGACGCTCCGCCGTTCGTTGCCAAAATCCATCAGCTGCCACGAGCAATGCCAGACACAACCCACAACAACCGATGGTAATCGACAACTTACTAAATTTCGCCCATGCGCACGGCACCATGTGGTGCTACTTGCACGACACTTTGCCGTTCCATTGCTAAAAGCCATCAGCTGCCACGAGCGATGTCTTCTCCCAATGTTGCCCACAATAACCGATGGCAATCGACATGTACTGAGCTTCTCCGCATATGTACGACACCTTGCGACACTACTACCATGACGCTCCACCATTCATTACCAAAACCATAAGATGCAACAAGCTGTGCAAAACAACACCCACAATAATCGATGGCAATCAGCAATTTACTGAGCTTTGCCCCATGCACATGGCACCTTGTAGCACTACTTGCACGACGCTCCGCCGTTCGTTACAAAAAGTCATCAGCTGCCACGAGGGGGTGCCAGACACAACCCACAATAGCCGATGGCAATCGACAATTTACTGAGCTTCGCCCCATGCGCATGGAACCTTGCGATGCTACTTGCATGTCGCTTTGCCGTTCCATTACCAAAAGCCATCAGCCGCCACGAGCGATGTCGCTTCATGATGTTGCCCGCAACACCCGATGATAATCGACATGTACTGAGCTATGCCCAATGTGTATGGCACTTTGCGAGGCTACTTGCATGACGCTCCGTTGTTCGTTTCCTAATGCCATCAGCTACCATGATTGGTGCCAAACACAACCCATAACAACTGATGGCAATTGACAACTTACTAAGCTTCGCCCCATGTGCATGGCACCTTGCCAAGCTACTTGCACGACGCTCCCCCATTCCGTTTCCAAAAGCCATCAACTTCCACAAGCGATGTCGCCTCCCGATTTTGCCCATAACATCCAATGACAATCAACATGTACTGAGCTTAGCCCCATGCGCACGGCACCTTGTGGTGCTACTTGCGCAAAGTACCGCCGTTCCTTGCCAAAAGCCAATGTTTGCCACGAGCAGTGTCGCCACCAGACGTACTACGAGCTTAAGAGTAGACATGTTTTGGCTAGAGAATCATAATAGACATGTACAACACCAAATAGAACAAACTAAAGTACAACTTAGCTAATATATTCACAAATAACTTTTAAACATTGTAAATGATATTTTAACAAAAAATAATATTTTTATTATAAAACGAAAAACACTTAATAAAATACTAAAAATATGAAAATTATAATAAATATAGAAAAAACAATGGAGAAAAATTCCAATACATCTTTTAATAATATAACACATAAAAAAGTAAATATTTTTATAAAACATAAAATAAAAACTATTTAAAATTACAAAAAATGCATAAAAATCAATATAAAATAGGTATAATACATAATATTAATATAAAAACATATAGATGACCAACCACCAATAACCATGACGCACCTCCATTGTGAAAACCACCATAAGAGATTCCGATTTGAAACCACCACCGCCAACCACCAAGCATCGACCAACCGTCGTCGGTCGCTACCGCTCGAACCATCACAACTTTCCACCACCGCCACCAACGACCACCAACATCATTGCGCTTGAAGTGTTGCTAAGCATTGGCTAGCACTAGACGTGGTGCAACGTGGAGCGACGTGGTGCGGCTTGGTGCAACGTGGAGCGACGTGGTGCGGCTTGGTGCGACGTCGTGCCATGGCCACATCCTGCCATATCCTGCGACGTCCTGACACATCATGCGTCATGCCATGGCCACGCCCTGTCATGTACTGCGACGTCCTGACTCGTGCCATGGCGTCGTCCTACCATGTACTGCGACGTCCTGCCCGTGCCATGGCCATGCCCTGCCATGTCCTGCGACGTCCTGACACGTGCCATGTCCTATGACGTCCTGACTCATGCCATGGCCACGCCTTGCCATGTCCTGCGACGTCCTAACACGTCCTAACCCGTGCCAGGGCTATGTCCTGTGGCGTCTTGACACGTCCTGACCCGTGCCATGGCCACACCCTTCCTTGTCCTGCGACGTCTTGACACATCCTGACACGTGCCATGGCTATGCCCTGCCATGTCCTGACACGTCCTGACATGTCCTAACACGTCCTAACACGTGCTATGGCCATGTCCTGCCATGTCCTACGACATCTTGACCCGTGCCATGGCCATGTCCTGCGATGTCCTGACAAGTCCTGACACGTGCCATGGCCATGTCCTGCAAAGTCATGGCATGTTCTGACACGTTCCATGGACATTTCCTGCGAAGTCCTGACATGTCCTGACCCGTGTTGTGGACATGTCATGCAATGTCCTGACACGTCCTGACAAGTGCCATGGCCATATCCTGTGACGTCCTGACACGTGCCATGGCCACAACCTGCCATGTCCTTCAACATATTGACACGTCTTAACACGTGCCATGGCCATGCCCTACCATGTCCTCCGACGTCCTAACACGTCCTGACCCGTGCCATGGCCACGCCCTACCATGTCCTACGATGTCCTAACACGTCCTGACCCTTTCCATGGCCATGTCCTGTGATGTCCTGACATGTCCTGACCCGTGCCATGACCACGCCCTGCCATGTCCTGTGACGTCCTGACACGTCCTGACACATGCCATGGCCATGCCATGCCATGTCCTGACACGTCTTGACACGTGCCTTGGCCATGTCTTTCCATGTCCTGACACGTCCTGACCCTTCCCATGGCCATGTCCTGTGACGTCCTGACATGTGTCGTGGCCATGTCCTATGAAGTCCTGACACGTCCTGACACGTGCCATGGCCAATACCTGCAATGTCCTTACATGTCCTGATCCGTGGCATGGCCATGTCCTGCAACATCCTGACACGTTCCATGGCCATGTCCTGCGACGTCTTGACACGTCCTGACACGTACCTTGGCCATACCCTGCCATGTCCTACGACGTCCTAACACGTGTCATGGCCATGCACTGCCTCGCCCTGCGACGTCGTGACACGTCCTGACACATGCCATGACCATGTCCTGTGATGTCCTGACACGTACTGACACGTGACATAGCCACGCCCTGTCATGTCCTGCGACGTCCTAACATGTCCTGACCCGTGCCATGGCCATGTCCTGCGACATCCTGACCCATGGACAAGGTTTTGAGGACTTGTTCGATTTTCCAACACTTAGTATAATATAGCATCAAGGGAGGAGTTAACCACTTTTCGGAAAAGTTAGAAATTAATTGGATTGGAGGGGGAGGGACGAATCAGAGCGACAAAGGTCTGAATCTCAGTGGATCGTGGCAGCAAGGCTACTCTGCCACTTACAATACCCTGTCGCGTATTTAAGTTGTCTGCAAAGGATTCTACCCGCCTCTCGATTGAAATTGTACTTCAAGGCGGCTACCACGGCTCTTCCTCCACGATGACTTAGCAAACGCATGTGCCCTTGAGGGCCAAAGGCCCCTACTTTGGGTCGGCAAGCGGATGGCGGGCACATGCATCAAATGTAGCCCAAATTCTGACTTAGAGGCATTCAGTCATAATCCAGCGCATGGTAGCTTCGCACCACTGGCTTATCAACCAAGCGTAATGACCAATTGTGCAAAAATGTCTTCATTCTGAACGGATCTAATCTCTAAAAAGTACTAATTTGTCCATGCTCTCCCTCATAGATGCTCTATAATCACCTAGTTAAAGTCTTGCTTGACTGAAAGCACTCTCCAATATCACTATTTAAGGTTGAATGGTTAAAATATCTTGGGCCATCCTTGAAAGGATCGAAAAGTGTTTTTCTTTGTCATTACACCATTCCAAAAGATTAAATGATCCGTCGGAATTCACTTCCTCAAGTCCCTGTGACAAATAAACTTCAAGCTCATTTAGCTGTGACTAATCACTAGTGGTACAACCTTGAGAACTCCTGGACTTGATCCAAGCAGTAAGTGCTCTTACTCCTACAGTTCTTTTAGATGATTGAGAACTAGAAGAAGAAGGAGTTGACATATCTGGTCTAGTATTATCTAGTGCAATTTGATAAGCACTATAAATATCTAGAGCATTTATTTGAATTGAGGCTTGTGCATCCGAAAGTGTAGACAACTCCTTAGGTTCAAGTGTGTTTACCGTGAAAATGGTAATAACAATTAAATTTGTAAATGGGACTCTAAAAATACGTGATCTATTTTTATGCTAGTTGTTTAGAGCAGTTGATGCTAGGAATATGAAGTTTAACGATGAAATACAAGTTAAAATGGGGCAGTGATCGAACTGAGGGGCTTGCTTCCCGGGCTTCGGACTGATCGATGAAAGGTCTCGAGGTCGATAACCGGCTCGAGCTCGAGCTATCGGAGGTAACCGAGAAGGGCACAATAGTTAAGATATAATTAAAGGAGGATATTTATGGCCAATATCAAGAAATGAATGAAGAACAAGTATGAAAGCAATAAATGTAAAGAGTAGCCTCGAGCGAGTAAGTTAGAGAGAAAAGAGAGAGAGAGAGAGAGATTATTAATCTTGTGTAGAATGGTTGGAGCAACAGCCGCCCTTTACAAAGTGATGAGGATCCTCTTTATATAGGAGGGGGAGTACAACATAGTACATAATGCATTAAGTGTAAAGAACCGGAGATGGGACGACTAGACATGATATCAGACTCTACTGATGCCATTTGCTTGCCTCGGGGATTCCCCACCCTCGGGGTCATTACTGGGTCGAACGTGAATGAACTTCGAGGGGAGAACTTGGCCGCAATCCCGCAGCCTCAAGATATCGATATGACTCCCCAAATACACCTTAATGGCGAGAAATCGGACCTTCCAGTTTCACCGTATGCAGATAGTCTCCGCGTTTCCTAGAATGAAGTAATAGGAAACAATTTTGAACCATCGTCTCGAGGTCCTAATTGCAGTGACATCAACCGATAAGAGCATTAAATGCCATATTCCATAAAACCATGCAAAGGTCACCGCCAAATGCGATAATCAAGGAACCCATGAACTGCCATTGGCTCGTCTTTTCCGCTGCCCAGGCGGTTCCTACAAATGCATCAACTGTTTGATACTTCTTATTTTCACCCCATCTCCAAATTCACAAGTCAAAACCCTTTGTCTCTTCCATTCTTCCATATCGTTTTTAGAGAAATTTTCGCCATTGACATTGCTAGGACTTCTCAAATAGATCCCCTACGGAACAACGCTACATCATCATCTCGATCATCTAAGGAGGAAACCAGAGCGATTCCTTCTTTGGAACAGTGTACCCCAGCTAATATCGATCTATCAAAGGACTTTAACATCGATGCCACTTCATCTATACTGGGCCGGTGTGAGTATGTGTCCGAATATGTTAGCGTCGTGACCAATATTAGCATAGTGAGGACGGACTACCGATGGAGAGAGGTAGTGGGGGTGGAGATTCCCGCTCCCAATAAAAATATAACGGATCATAAGGCCATCTTTCTTTACGTGTACACCTACCCATTCACCTTGGGTCCCGATAATTCTTCCGAGTCTCTCCCCCAGAGATAGACCCGGTTATCCTTGACTTGTGCGACCCATACCAAGTGACGTTTGGTCAGATATACCCTTCTTTTTAGAGGATAGTGTTGATGCTTTGCCATTTCATCGAAGGGGTTGAGGGTGAGATCTTTACTCTCAATCATCTTATCAGGATGTATAACCCTCGATTTTATCGAGGTTTAATCACGCTTTGTCATCAGTCCAAAAAATCATTTTTCTCGAGCGTCGACGAGGGAAAGGATCGAGGATGGATGAGCAAGTTTATCTGGGTAAAGACCTCGGATATCATCCCGACCCAGAGGATGCCCTTTTTGGAGAGGTGGAATACCCAACGTAAGCAATTTTCCCTTAACCGCTTTTCAACTACTCTTCTTTTTGAAATAATGATCTCATTGTGCTTCTTGCAGCTGCTGCTTGGTAACCCGAGGCGGTTCCAGATTTATTGGGATGGATCAAGCAGCTGGACGAGAAGTTCCCATATTTTGTTCGGTCTTGGACCGACCTGGCCAAGGGGCGATGTGTGGCCAAGAATCACAGTAGATTTTCCTTACCACCTATGTCTTATGTTTGTGTTTCCCCCTGCGCCCTTGGTGGTGACATCCTGTGGTTACCGCACTTGTGCAGGTCTTGGCGAGATTATGTTGATGAGGCTACCTCATAGTGGTGAAGTAAGGGCTTTGGAGCCTGATACGAGCAAGAAGAGGAAAAGCAAGGTAGTTGTTGTCCTTCCTGCGACAAAGTAATCCAGGCCACTCAAGCATCGAGCCGCTGCTGGAACTTCTACTTCAACTTCAGAGGTGAATCCTGACAATAAGGAAGAGGATGAAGACGAATGTCAGCTAGAGCATAGAACAAGGTTAGATGTGAAAGCCTCACAGGTGCCTCGGTCGGAGGCTACTGAGTCCGGAATGGCTGACTCTGGTTGGTCTCGTGAACTAGAGGACCTTAAAGAGGGTGTAAATGCAGCTTCAAATTGCGCAACTGAATTCGATGCAGTTTCCACTGGGGGGACCGATGCCATTGATCCTGAAAGGCCGAGGCCTGGAGCCCTTCAGGACCATGGGTTTCCTTTTGGAGAAGTCAGCGACCTGAAGGACTTCTTCTCATGGTTCCAGGTCTCGTCAGGGGAACTACGGGATGCCCAAGAAGTGGTCAGCGACAAAGAGGGGATTCCTCTCCAAGGGGGACACTCTATTGCCAACATCTTTGATGGTGTTAGTGATAGTGCCGATCTTGATGTTCCTAGCACCGTCAAAGCGGCGGAGAAGTTCATGCAGTAGGTGACAACCATTTCCCGTGTATTTCTTTTATCATCGGATGCTATCCCTTGTCTTTCTAACTTATCCACTATGCCGCAGTGCAAGGAGACATATGATCATGCCATCCTTCGACTTCGTGAGAAGCTTTCTTATCATGAAAAGGAGTGCAAGAAAGCTACCTCGATACTGCGGGATTCGGAGGCTCGCTCTGCCCAGGGAGGGAAAGAACTAGGAGAGCTCCGAGCTATTTTGGAAACGGCGCTTCAGGAAAAGGCTGACCTTACTGCACAGGTTTTTTGCCTTGCTTGTACCCGACTTCCGTTCCCGTGTTCCGACATAAATTGGTTCACCTTTCTTTTGTAGGTCGAGCAGAATGGTTAACAGATTGACCAACTGAATACAGAGATCTCTGGGCTAAGGGAGCGAAATGAAGTAGTGGCCGGTGAGTTGGCGTCATCTCGGGATCTTCTCAAGGATGCTCGCAAGGAGGTTGCTACTTTGGTTGCGGCTAAGTCCGAGGTTGAATGAAACACTGCCACTTATCTGGAGGATGCACCTATGGTGCATAGAATAGCTCGCGATATATCAATAGCATCTGAACAGAAATTAACCTAAGTTATTAAGCACGCTAAGGCGAAGAGAGAGACCTTGGAGAAAATCGGAGCTAGAGGTATCGACCTATTAGCTGATCTCAAGGAAGCCCGCGAATTGGAGGAAGAACTGGCGGTTTTAGTTTCCCTTGATGAGGGCAAAGATAATAACGATTGGGAATAGTCTCCGAGTCGTTTTGTATCCCTTCCTTTTCCCTTTATATGCAGCCCCCGGGGGATGGGTTATGTAAAGATGTTTTTTTTGAATACATTTTTTGGCAATGTAAAAAAGGGGTTTTCCTCCTGTCAGTTTTTTTCAGTCTCTTCTTTCTTTGCCACTTTGCTTTCGTGATTTAGCTTTTAACTCCTGATGTTGGCCTTTCAGAACCTGTTCTCGGAGCATCCAGGATCTTGAAATTGGCTATGCCCCAGGGTTAAATCGACAGTTTCTCTCAGACCGATTCTCGTGACATCAGGGATCTCCCTAAGGCCTCGTAGTTTTTTGAGTTCCACGAGGTAACAATATTTGTATGATCTAATAAAAAGGGGGCCATGGATGATTTCGCTAGTACGTTTCCCTAGGAAAGGGTGACGTTAGTGTGACCATAATTAATTAGCCCTCTGGGTAGGCGGGCAGTTGTTGCTTTGCCCCTATATATTCATTCACCCATCTTTCCAACGGTGAATTTGTTTCTTTGAAAGGCTATCTCTTCCGCATAGCCTGGCCCTTTGTGCTAGTCCTTCCACTCCCCTAAGAAAGAATTTTTTAGCTAAGACCCTCATTTTTCCCTTCCTATTTTACCGTATCCATGACTGCTATGTCGATGTCTGATCTTTGGGTAGAGGGGAGCTCCTCCTGTGTTCTGCATTCGATTGGAACCAGTGGCTCGCCTCCGACATCAAGTGAGCGAGGCTCAAGATGCCCTGCCTCGGGGAGAGATGTCATGCCGGGGAAACCTCCTAATGTTCTAGGCCACCGGGAGCATGTGTCGAGGATCATTTCATCAGTGGGGGAGGAAAACCTCAAGATGATCAGAAACGATTGTGTATGGGGAAAAGGTGTGATATTACAAGTACATTTTCCCGAGGAAAGCGTTATGACATATGTTGAGAGATATTTGAGCGTATACACACAAGTTTTCGCGCTGGGTTCCCCCGACTGGGTCGTGCTCAATTTTTGTCGGAGATATCATGTTACACTAGCGCAGGCTCATCCCTCCCTTTGGAAAATAGTGCACGCAATGAGATATTTTGCCGATAAGGCCAGGAGAGAGTTTACCCTCAGCCATCTCATGGGGTTGTATCTTCCACTGCGTTACCGGGGCCTGATTGCTCTTCAACATCAATCCACCTGAGCTCCTGTGGTCGGCAGCGAGGAGGACGAGGACCGGGAATGGATGAATCATGTTTGTTCGGATTCGAACTACCGATGTCATTCCTATAGAATATTTGCTATTTCTTGAGAAATGGAACTTCACACATAAGTGCCTCATATGAACTATCATCATTTTGACCGGAGGCAGGCTCCGTAAAAATATCCTTTTGTTCCTTATTTGCAATAACTCATTGGTCACCGAGCGAGGTCCTTGATTTAGCCGAGTGGTCCCGTAAGCTAGCATCTTGCTCGATTTATGATAGGCGCCGGTAGCGAGACCTGTTCAAAGGGAGATGGGAGGCGAAGCATCGTGGTAGGTGCCCAGCACTCTGTCTCCTAAAAAATGGTGCTTTTCTTGCGGTCTTATTTGTTTCAACTGTCGCAGGTGTCGTGGGTTCTTTAGAAATGAGGCCTTGTCCTCCGGGGGATGAGGAGAGATTGTTGGCCTAGGGATCGAGGAGTGTTGACAAAAGAAAAGATGCTCTGGGGTGCGAGAAGGCTTGCAGTGAGTTGACTCCCTCTCGGTGGTTAAGGAGAAGCGATTCGGTCAACCAGCCACCTTCTGGAAGTGGTACGCCATCGGACGTTGCTTCGGCCTTTGGCAGGCTTAAATTCGAGCTACTTCGTAGTAAGGCCCCGTTGCGGAAGGCTTTGGATAGGGATAAATCCCTCAAGCTTCTTTGTGCGGCAAAGGAAAGCGAGCTGGTTTCCTTACGGCGTGAGGTGGACTGGAGCTGGAGCTGTGAGATCCGCCTGGAGAAAAAGGTACCATGTACTTCATGTTGGCTTGCACTCCCTTTCTATCTTGGCGTCCTGATGTTTTGATGTTTCAGTTGGAGGACAAGGCGGATGAGCTGGGACAACTCTAGGCGAGGTTGGCCGAGCCAAACATGAATTCAATGAGCTGCAGACGCATGTAAGTGCCCATTTTATGGTCAAAGAGAGGGCTCATGCCAAGGTTTCTGCTCTTGAGGCGCAAATCCAGACCCTTCGTGCGAACGATTCTGCTTGGGCAAACATGATTGCAAGGCTTTCATCCGAGCTTTCGAAGGCGAAGACCGAGGTGGTGAATGTTCGGGTCGAGGTTGTGATGAGTAATACCAGGGCAGGACAGAAAGTGGCAGCCTATTCAAAGAGTGCTGCCGCTGTTAAAGTTGAGCTGAAGAGAGACCTTGATCATGCAAGCAATAGCAAGGAGTATGCGAGGTGCATGTCCCAGAGGGAAGTCCTCAAAGAGATTCATGCCAGGAGCTTCGATCTCTCTGGGGAGATAGATCAAGCCAAAGGGGAGGAGTATGATGCCAAGTTCCTTTTATCTGATGCTGAAGACGGTAAAGAGGGAGTTGCCAGGCCATAGTTGTCGAAGGGGGGAACATTTATTCCCTGCCTCCTTCTTGTGTACATAGCTTTCATAATATGTTGTAGATTGAGCTTGCGTTTCACCGCCTGTATGTAAAAATAAGAGGGGGAACCCCACAATTTGTATCTTCTGTATTTCTGTTCGTCAAGATCTCAATCGGGTCGATTCGAGCTTCGGATTAGTAGAAATCTCCGAACCTGTAATATGGTCCTGATGTTCGTTAGGCCGGTGATTGCTGCCAACTTGACGCTACACTAAGGTAGGAAGAGCGGGTCGCAATAGCTTTTACCCGATATAATGGTTGAGATCAATTTCCTCAGGGAGCTAGTAGTGGAGTTGGATTGTCTGTCTATCCTAGAGATGTGTTTGTACTCCTAATTTCACTTTAAACATTTTTGGGCTTTCAAATTATCACTATTTTTGTAAAACTATTGATTTATTCTACGAGAATGTTGCTAAGTTGTATCTAATGGGAAGTCGGGCACTAGGGTCGTGACACTACCTAGGTGTCTAATTGACGGGTAGATGTTACTAAGGTTCTATTGACATAAATGGGGCTTATGCTATAACCATTGCATAATTTTACCCACTCTCATACCTCTCGGTAGAGAAAGTGACTTTGCCCAATTGACTCTCTCGAGACCAAATGGGTAGGCAAATTAAACCAAGCAACTAGGGTTCAAGTACGGTAATTACTCTCTCGAGGTTTAACCCGTTAATTGGGACTATCATTTCTCATGAGTCCATCCCAATTCCTTGTTGGGTCAATTTTGGGGTTGTAGACTCTCTTTCTCAAGAAGAGTTAAACCCACAAAGCTTAAATCAATATTTGCAACCACCAATTCTAGATTAAAACATAAAATCAACCCAAATAGCAAACATCCATAGTCAATATAACACTAGATGGCAACACCCATCAGTCACCCACACTAGGATTGAGCCACAACCCTAGCTAATGGGTTTAGCTAATCATGCTAGATAAGGAAATTGAAGAAATAGATGAAGAACTAAGCATATGAATTAACTGCTAAAATTATATTGCAATAATTTATCGTAAATGTAAAGCAAAAGTGCCAAAAACGGCTACAAAATATGTTCTCACGAGCATAGCTCTCTACTGATGTATCTGCTTCCCTAAAAAATGGTAAAATATTCTATTTATACTAAGCTGGAAAATCTGGACAAAAATACTCCTGCGAGTTTAGTGGGGGACACATTAAATGGGTCGTGGCCGCACTGGGCTCACTCCTACTTCTCTGAACTTGGACTTCGGGGACCGCGTAGAACGAACCGCAGCCACGAAGGGAGCTGGCGTGGTCCGCGTAACCACGACCGCGGACCGTATGGAACTAGCTTTGCAAACTCAATGTCTCTGAACCTCATGACTGCGGACTGCACAAAAGAGTAGTGCGGCCGTGGAGCCTTCACCGAGGACCGCGAGATGTGTACCACGGCCGCGGTTCTTCTAGTCCTGATTCACCAACTCTCTGAACCACCTAGTGTGGCTGCATTCCACTTTGCGTGGTCCACACTAGGCCTTCTTTTCTTAATATTTTTTGGTCTTTGATACTTGAGTAGGTTTCACTCCTTTTTGGGACGATCTTTGACATTTCGTCAGTTTGTCGATCAAACCTACGATCAAACACAACTTGTGATCCTTTTATGACTATTTTGTAACAATATATGATCAAAGCATAAGCAAGTAGGGGCATATAACATGTTAAAATCCTAACTTATCGACTCCCCCAAACTTAAACCTTTGCTTGTCCTCAAGCAAACAAAATAAGACCCACCCCTTAAAGGAAAATCCAAGTAATTCCAGTTGTTCTAAATTAACCTCAACAAGCATCATTTGGGACTAACAATTTCCCTCAATACGAATGGATCATTAACAGAGCATCAAGAATTGACTTATTACATCAAAGAACTCTCTTAATTACTTTGGTCGTTGTGGACCCCAAACTCACACATCCTCAACTCTCCCTAAGCAAACCTCCCCTTTTTAGAGTATAAGCACGCAAACCAAGGTTAATGGGAAGTCACTCGTCTCTCTAAAGGAAAGGTCACAAGTCCGACTCTAAATACCATATGATTGACCCTCATGTAAGCATCCACTAATGTGAGCGTCATCCAACTCAAGATCATATAGGGCTTTTACGGAGTCAATGTGAAGGCTTTTGGTTCAGGGTAGGAAAAGTTGTTGGTCTATATGTGTTCCATCTTCCCTTAAGCACTTCTTTTGATTCATTCTGGCACAATTCTCTTTGACTCTTTGAGTATTCCACTTCTTTTCAAAGGGTTAGAGAGAAAAAAAATAAAAGCATTTCTCCCTTTTCTACTTTTTTTCCACACCTTTTTCACTTTTGTTTTTCTTAAATCCCGTTTTATTCTTTGCACATTGAGCTTTCTTTTAGTCTTTTTCCTTTCTTTCTTTTTCATCGCCTTCCTTTCCTTTTTCTTTTGTTCCTTTTACCCCTTTGTTTCCTTTCTTGTCTCTCCCCCCCCAAACTTAGACTTTTGCCATTACTTAAGGGACGATTTGGGTTCCAAGAGAGGGTATAATTTAGAACGGGTATAGGCTTGTAGCATTGGTTCTTGAAAGAAAAAGGTTTTAGGCTCAAAAGGGTTAGCTAAGGATTATATCATTGGTAGGTTATGGAATTGTTCGACTATTGTTTGGATCAAGGAGAGCCTATAATCACTTCTCAAATCCAATTTCACTCAAAATTTTGCCTCAACAAACATTCAGTGCAAGTTCTAGACCATTGGCTCTGGACTTGGACTCACAATTCGATTTCTCACCACACACACTCAAGGATTTCTAAAAACATAGAGTCGGGGGCCCATAACAACCTTAGACACGATTGAGCACACAATAGTCCCGAAAGACCACATGATGTTTGTTTGGTCAAAACAAGAGTCTCAAGGTCACTACATTCACCATCCTAAACACAACCACTTGTCTTTAACCATGGGATCAAAGGCAAATGTGTTAGGCCCAAGTGAAGCTTTGCTTGAGATACCCTTAACTATAAACTACTAAAAACGAGGGAAAAATCAAAAAACGGACTCAAACCCTTAAGAAGGTTTTCACGTCATCCATCATCGGGAAGAGCCACCCAGTTCGCACAATACTCCACCCTTGGAAAGAACTGTGGCATTAGGAAAACTAAGGGTTTTTTGAAAGTGCCAAAATCGAAACAAAAAGGCTGTGGGCCTATCTACTAGGCTAAGAATGAAATATTTGTACAAAAATAGAAAATAGAATGAATATTTACAATATGGTATTAGAATATACAATAGGGGATGAATATACATACAAAAATATAACTTTATATATAGACCAAAGAGAAGATAAAAAGTGAGATAAAAGTAACTAAATGTAAAGTTATATACATACCAAATAAAAAAATCAACAGAAACATAAACTAAGTCAACTAATATATACAATCATCCGGATAAAAAGTAGGGTGCACCCCCACAAATAAAAGTTGGCATTGTCCCCAATGCCAACTAAACAAATAAGCATAAAAAAATCAAGAGGAAAGGATATAGGACCTCCCTAAGCCTCGTCTGTCTACATGGGAACATGAATGGTCCCCTGGTCCTCTGTATTTACGGGAACCTCAGACTGGTTCCCGGTTTCCTTCTGCTCAGCTGCTGGGATTGGCGCCTGGACCTGTACGGGCTGAATATTAGGAACATCCTGTGGCTGACTGGAGGAAGCCTCCGGTGGATCCGCCAACAGGATGATCGCCTCATCTGCACTGGGGAGCTTCCTCTTCTTCTTTGGAAGCTGTTGTGTCTCTGCTACTGGTGTTGCTGCTGGGGATGGATCCTCGAATAGCAAGTCTAAAGGCAGCTGGTCTACCTTCAGTTTGTCAACATCCTCCCTCAGCGCCTTCACAAACTCCTTGGAAGACCGTGTTTTGTGCAACTTCTTATGCTCCCTGGCAAGCTCCTTCAGGGCCTTGCCATATGAATCCACCGCCTTAGCCAAGGCAGCCTGAGAATCGAGGATCGTTTGCTGGTTGGCAAGAATCTCCTTAAGTGAATCCTAGATAGACTAGGGCACCTACACTAGCTGTGGTGCCGACTGAGCCGCAATGGTAGAAGTCAAGGTGGACAACTTGGATAAAGCAGTCGCCATCCAGTTGTTCAAGCTATGAAATGTTTGGCTAAGCTGGTGGGCGGTGATAGGATGGGCCCAGGAAGATGGAATCCCTGGTCCAGCTGAAGTAGAGGGACCAACAGTAGTGGAAGGTCCGGGAGGCATGTCAGCAACTGTGGAAGTAGGCTCAGTGGAGGGCTCTACCACAACCGGCTCTTTAGACTAGCCGGTTGGGGTAGAAGCAGGCGGCTTGTAATTTTTGTCCTTGGGGTTGTCTGACCCCTTCAAACTGTACCATGAGAACGGAGCCACAAGTTTGACCTTTATGTCAAAAGGTCTCTTCTCCACCTCTAGGTCCCGGAAATACATAGTGAGGGTGCTGGGAAAAGGATAGTTCCGGTCATGCTCAACCCCAACTGCAGAAATGACGCGGGACATCATATTGCCCACATTGATAGGATATCCTGCCATAATAGTAGCAACAAGAACAGCCCGGGCAAGTGGAATAGTCTGATCATGGGTAGTGGGGTCGAGCTGACTGCACACAAAAGTCAACCACCCTCTAGCCTCAAAGTTGAAAGTTCAACGACGTATTTTTGTCCTGATTGCAACCACTCTAGAACCGTACCCCGGGATTTCCATGTATGAAGCTAACCACCGATGAACCTCCTCGCCCATTGCCAACTTTTCATTGTAAAAGGACTCATCTTCATCATTGAACCTAGGTATTCATTTAGTGCCTTCCCGGTAAACACCACATTTTTGTTTCTCACTTTGGTGACCTTAGTGCCCTTCAAGATGTGGGCCACATTGCTATAGAACTCCTTGCCCATATGATCATTAGCCTTTACACAATTATCTTTAAAGAACTCCCAACCCACTCGAGCCTGAAATTGTCTATATACATTGGGGTGTAGGGGTAGGAGGTCTCTGTCAATGAAACTCCTTTCAAGAATCAATTTCCGTGCTGGCCACCATTCCCTAAACTTGTGGAATGCCACCTAGTTGACGAATCTATCCTCCCAAACAACGGGATTCCTCGTCCAGTCAACACCCCCAACCTTCGGCACACCACCAGCCGATAACTCCCCATCCCCCTCATCACCTCTAGCACCCTCTCCAGATATTGATGTTGTGGGAGAGGTAGAGCATTTATCCCCTCTACCTGCCGTTGAGCCCTCAAACGACCCAGAAGAAATGTTGATTGAGGCTCGAGCATAGGGGGGAAGATGGGGGAGTGTCTCTATGTATGGCGTTCTCTGGATATGGGATGTATAGAGGGACTAAATCTTAAGAGATCTCCTGGGAGGGCTCGTACTCACTCCCCGAGGTCTCAAGGGCTCTATCTGCCGCTTTGATTGCTTTCCTTATGTCCTTTATGTTTTGTCTAGACTGGAGTGAGTTTTACCATCCGTTGCTTCCCTCCCCGGGAGGAATTACCTCGGCCGGGTTGTTTGGCACATTTACCTCATTGTTTGACCATTATATGCAAGCATACACAACTAACATGGTTAGTATCAGCATAGGCAGTGAAACAAGTCTTGAAATTGAATTGCAGACAGCAGGTTATAAGTTCAATTTCAATCACATGGGCACCGCGGTCCACGCAAAATGGTAATGCGGACTGCGCCAGGGCACCGCAGACCGCACAAAGGCGACCACGGGCCGCAGAGAGTACTTTGAACAGGCACTAAGTTAGGGTTTAAGTTTTTGCTGTTTTTGTTCAAGTTTTCCACCTAACTTGTCCCTACTCATTTTACCCAGTTCACAAAGGTCTCTAAACACACAACATCCCACCATTACACTTTTCGAGGCTAACAAATGAAATAAAAACGAGAAGAAGAATAGACTCTAGCTACTGGGCATGAAAAACAAAATGAAATTATAATATAAAACAAAGAAAGATGATGAAATATTACCAGATTGTGATGATGAGATGCAATTAATCAGGCTAAACAAGAATTACTATCAGAAGAGAGAGTGAACAGTATGTTTTAGGGGTCTGAGTGTTAAAATTTCGAAAAGTGTAAGTTGTGACCCTTAGGATCTATTTATAGAAAAACAATGGGACCCAACCTTACCTGCTAGCGCGGCAGCACAAAACCGACCGCGGACCGCGCTAGGTTTGTTCATAATGAAGCTTGATCAAGCAACCTCTGTGGTCCGCACAAAACAATCCGCGACCGCAGAGATCCACTGCGGTTTGCACTAAATGGAATGTGGCTGCGGTAGCAAACTTCAGAGAGTACAACTTTTCACCATCACCAGTGCGGACCGCACAAAAGCAACTGCGGTCGCACTGGCAATCTTCAGAGACTGTTCAACTCTTTTTTGTCAAACTATTTTGCACTACATCAACTCAATCCCTGCAATATCTCACAATCAGTTAGCTCAAAAATCAAACCTACACTACCAAGAAAACACAGAAAACAACAATAAGGAAAAAATGACATGTGTTGCCTCCCAAGCAACGCCTGATTTAACGTCGCGGCACGATGCATGTTACCAGCACATTACTTTAGATGGAGAAGTGCCACCACGTGGTTATCATCAAATTTCCCAAGATAATGCTTGACCCGATGTCCATTGACTCAGAATACTTCACCACTCTTGTTCCTTAGATCAAGAGCACAAAATGGGGTCATGAACACAACTTGAAACGACCCACTCCACTTTGACTTGAGCTTACCCAGAAACAGACATAATCGAGAATTGAACAAGAGAACCATATCTCCAATCTTGAACTCCTTGCCCCGAGCATATTTGTCGTGAAGGTACTTCATTTTATTCTTGTACAAGCACAAGCTGGAGTAGGCATGAAATCTAAACTCATCAAGCTCATTAAGTTGTTCAACCCGCAGATTTGCCGCAACATCCCATTCTAAGTTCAACTTCCTCAAAGCCCATATGTCCTTATGCTCTAATTCCACCGAAAGATGACAAGCTTTCGCAAACACCAACCGATACGGTGACATACCAATCAGAGTTTTGTAAGCTGTCCGATAAGCCCAAAGACCGTCATCCAACATTTTCGACCAATCGGTCCTATTAGCATTGATAGTATTAGACAAGATACTCTTAATTTCTCTGTTGGAGACTTCCACTTGGCCACTAGCTTGAGGATGATAGGGGTTCAAAACCTTATGATTGACATTGTACTTAGAAAGCAACGTGTCGAAAGCCTTGTTGCAAAAGTGAGACCCCTCATCACTAATGATAGCACGAGGAGTGCCAAACCTTGTGAAGATACTCTTTTTCAAAAATGCCACAACACTCCGGGCTTCATTGTTGGGCAAAGCCACGGCTTCAACCCATTTTGAGATATAGTCCACCGCCACGAGAATGTAAGTGTTTCCACAAGAGCTCACTAAAGGACCGATGAAATCGATGCCCCAAACATCAAAATATCCACTTCGAGAATTGTATTGAGGGGAATCTCATCCCTTTTAAAAATTCTGCCAGCTCTTTGGCACTCATCACATCTCTTCACCAAATCTCCCGCATCTTTAAACAAGGAAGGCCAGTAATATCCACAACTAAGCACTTTAGAAGTCATTCTCGCCCCGCCATGATGGACACCATAGGGAGAGGAATGACAAGCCTCCAAAATACCCAATTGTTCCTCCTCTGGGACACATCGTCGATTCACACCATCCGTGCAAATCTTGAACAAGTATGGCTCATCCCAATACAATTCCAAACTATCCCGCTTGAGCTTCTTCATTTGGTTAGAAGAGAGCTCACACGGGATTATTCCGGTCACAAGGTAATGGGCAACATCGGCAAACCATGACATATCTTTCATTGACACTGCAAGGAGTTGTTTGTCGGGAAATGAATCATTGATCTCAAGGCCATCACAAGGCCTCCCCACCTCCTCCAAATGGGATAAGTGGTCCGCCACTTAATTCTAACTACCCTTCCGATCAACAATTTCTAGATCAAACTCTTGAAGAAGTAACACCCATCTCATCAATCTCGCCTTGGATTCTTTCTTGATCATCAAATACCTAAGGGCGGCGTGATCGGTGTGCACTATAACTTTGGTAAGGTCGAAACTTTTCCATAGCAAACACAATAGCCAACAATTCTTTCTCGGTGACTGTATAGTTTCTTTGAGCCTCATTCATGGTATTGCTTGCGTAGTACACTGGATGAGACATCTTGTTAATTCTTTGGCCCAAAACAACCTCAACCGCAACGTCACTAGCATCACACATGAGCTCAAAAGGCAAGCTCCAATTTGGTGCGGTAATGATGGGGGTAGAAGTCAACTTGAGATTAAGAAGCTCGAATGCGTTCATACAACTCTCATTGAACAAGAACTTTGCATCTTTCTCTAGCAACTTGCACAACGGATGTACCACTTTGGAAAAATCTTTTATGAACTTCCGGTAGAAACCCCGCGTGCCCAAGGAAATTCCTCACCCCTTTGACATAAGTAGGGGGAGGGAGCCTCGAAATAACCTCAATCTTGGCCTTATCAACTTCAATTCCTCTCTTCGAGATCTTGTGACCCAACACTATACCTTCTTCTACCATAAAATGACACTTTTCCCAATTGAGAACAAGGTTGGTGTCTTCACATCGGGCCAACACTCTATCCAAGTTTACCAAGCACTCCTCAAAAGAATCAACAACCACGCTGAAATCATCCATGAAGACCTCCAAGATATCCTCCACCATGTCAGTGAAAATAGCCATCATGCAACGTTGGAAGGTCGCCGGAGCATTACACAATCCAAATGGCATTCTAGAGAAGGCGAATGTGCCATAAGGACATGTAAAAGTGGTCTTAACTTGCTCCTATGAGGCAATTAGAATTTGATTGTACCCTGAGTAACCATCCAGAAAACAATATAAAGCCCGGGCCGCAAGATGATCAAGCATTTGGTCAAGGAATGGCAATGGGAAATGATCTTTTCTAGTCACCTTGTTCAGCTTCCGGTAATCCATACAAACTCTCCACCCGGTGACCGTTCTAGTGGGAATGAGCTCATTGTTGTCATTGGTCACCATGGTCATACAACCCTTCTTTGGCACACATTGCACCGGAGAGGTCGACGAACTGTCAGAAATAGGATAAACCACCCCTGCATCTAGCCACTTGATAACCTCTTTCTTCACCACATCTTGTATCACCTCATTTAGTCTTCTTTGATGCTCCAAGGAAGGCTTTGCATCCTCCTCCAAGATGATTTTGTCCATGCAAAATGCGAGGCTTATTCCCCGAATATCAGCTAGAGTCCATCCAATTATCCTTTTCCGCTTTCGAAGAACTGCCAAGGTGGCCTCAACCTGCATGTTAGTAAGGCAAGAAGAAAGAATAACAGGTAAAGTAGAATTTGAACCCAAGAATTCATACCTGAGGTTTGGAGGAAGTGGCTTCAACTCCAACATTGGTGGCTCCTCAATCGATGGCTTTGTTGGTGGAGTTTTGCGGTTTTTAAGATCCAAAGATAGCCTCATAGGCTGATATCACAGTTGTGACAATGTCTACAAATGAACACACCTTCGTGCTATTAGGTTGTCTCATTGATTTGCAAACATGGAATACCACCTTCTCATCCCCCACTGGGAAAGTCAACTCACCCACTTCAACATCAATCCATGCCTTCCCCGTAGCTAGGAAAGTCCTACCAAGAATAATCGGCACTTCAAAGTACACCTCACAGTCCAATATGACAAAGTCGGTCAGCAGTATAAACTTATCCACCCGGAAAGGTACATCATCGATTATGCCCAAAGGTTGCTTCATCGATCGATCCGCCATTTTGAAGTCTCATTGAAGTGGGTCGAGGTTGTCCAATTCCCAAAGTCTTGAAGATTGAGTACGGCATCAAATTTATGGTGACACCCAAGTCACAAAGGGCCTTGGCAAAATACGCACTTCCGATAGTACAAGGGATAGTAAAAGCTCCGGGATCCTCAAGCTTAGGTGCCATTGAATGCACTATGGAACTCACTTGATGAGTCATTTTAATTGTTTCACACTCCATCGACCTCTTCTTTGTTACCAAATCCTTCATGAACTTAGCGTACCCGGCATTTGCTCAAGCGCCTCCACCAAAGTCACATTGATTGTGAGGCTCTTCATCATGTCAATGAACTTTTTGAATTGATTGTCACTCTTTTGCTTTGCTAACCGTTGAGGATAAGGTGGAGGTGGCCTAGGCAACAGTGCCTTGGCCTTTTGTACAACTGGCGCGGGCATGTCAATCACGTGTTCCCTAGACGGGTTCATGGCATCTTGAGTCTCTACCTCGGCTTCATCATCAATATCAACCCACACATCATTGTTCACATTTTGATTAACCACATCATCAACAACCAAAGGTACATCATCATCCCGCAATTCAACATCTTCTTCCATAATTTGCTTTTGCTTTGAGGCATTCACATTAGCGCCTCTCCCACTTGTTGTTGTAACCGCCATCACATGATTATTATTCCCACCCTTCGGGTTCACTACCGTATCACTTGATAGTGCACCCTTGGGACGAGTATTCAACGCTTGAGATATTTGGCCTAATTGCACCTCCAAGTTCCAGATAGATGTATTATGAGAAGCTAATTAGGCATCAGAATGTTGGTTCTTTTTCATAATTTGCTCGAACATGCTTTCAATTCTCCCCATATCACTCCTGGAAGAATTAGTACCTTGAGAAGGAAAGGGGGGTGGATTGTTTGGTTGTTGGTACATGGGGGCCTTTGAAAGCCTTGTCCCCGGTTGCCTTGGTTCCCGCTATTGTTCCACCCTCCTTGATTGTTGTTGTTGGCCCAATTATTGTTATTACCATTCCAATTTCCTTGGTTGTTTTGATTACCCCAGTTGTTGTTTTGGTTGTTATTATTCCAATTGCCACCATCTTGTTGTTGATTGTTGTTATTCCAATTACCTCTGCCTTGTTGTTGATTGCCCTAATTTCCTTGAGGACACCATTGTTGATTTGAAGAGTTGTTATTCCCTTGGCAGTTATTGACATATTGGACCTCTTCGCTTTGGTCATCATAGCACTCATTTGAATAACCACCACCATCATTGTTGTTGTCATATTGTTCACAATTACTTTGTGGATATTGCCCTCTTTGCCTCTTTTTCAACATAGAAACACCTTCCATTGTATTAACTTGGCGTGGGTTTTGGACTTGTTGCAATTGTGCCTTTGCTAATTGATTCATAGTTATTGTAAGCTGGGCAATAGCTTGGCCATGATCGTGCAATTCCTTGTGCAAATGGATGACCGTAGAGTCACCTTGGGGCACATTTTCTCGACTTTTCCATGCCGAAGAGGCATCGTCCATTTCATCAAGTACATCACATGCCTCTTGGTAAGAAAGTTTCATAAAGTTCCCTCTGGCCAATTGGTTCACAATGCATTGATTCGTGGTGTTGATGCCCCGATAAAAGGTTTGTTGAATCATAGCCTCGGTCATGTCGTTATTAGGGCACTCATTCACCATTGTTCTATATCTTTCCCATATCTCATGCAAAGGTTCCGTTGGCTCTTGCTTGAAGACTAGAATTTCATCCCGAAGAGCCGCCATATGATTTGGAGAAAAGAACTTGGCAATAAATTTATCTTCCAATTCATCCCATACTGTAATAGAGTGATTGGGGAGCCTTTCTAACCAATACAATACTTTACCTCAAAGAGAGAACGGGAAAAGCCTCAATCTCAACGAATCCTCGGACACGTTTGTCTGATTACTACCCCAGCATGTATCCACGAACCCGTTCAAGTGCTTGTAGGCATTTTGATCGGAGCCGCCCATGAAATACCATCTTTGCTCGAGCAAGGTCAACATAACAATTATGATTTGAAAGTTCCCCTCCCGAATTCGGGGAGGCACAATAGCACTGGCGTATCCTTAATTTGGTAAAACTCTGGAAGCCACTCTCGGCGGTTGCGGAGGAGGGTCTGGAATATTGTTGTTCTCATTTGCATTTATATTGGCATTTCGGCCCCTCCGTGGAACTTGAGGTAAGACCTCATCTTGTTCTAGATCCTCTACCTCCTCCCCCGCTATCACATTGCCGAGAGGGTCATTTGCATTAAGAGCCATTTGTACCTGATTAATCGACACAAACAGAATTAGTAAACAAGAAGGAAAGAGAAGCCAAACACAAAACTAACTAAACAGATGTCAACACCGTAAGCTCCCCGGCAACAGCGAGAAAAAATGATCGTTGCCAACTCGATGCTACACTAAGGTAGGAAGAGCGGGTTACAATAGCTTTTACCCAATATGAGGGTTGGGATCGATTTCCTCAGGGAGCTAATAGTGGAGTTGGATTGTCTGTCTATCCTAGAGATGTGTTTGTACACCTAATGTCACTTGAAACATTTTTAGGTTTTCAAATTATCACTATTTTTGTAAAACTATTGATTAACACTAAATTATGCTACGAGAATATTGCTAAGTTGTATCTAATGGGAAGTCGGGCACCAGGGTCGTGACACTACCTAGGTGGCTAATTGACGGGTAGATGTTACTAGGGTTCGATTGACATAATTGAGGCTTATGCTATAACCGTTGCACAATTTTACCCACTCTCACACCTCTCGATAGAGAAAGTGACTTTGCCCAATTGACTCTCTCGAGACCAAATGGGTAGGAAAATTAAACCAAGCAACTAGGGTTCAAGTAGGGTAATTACTCTCTCGAGGTTTAACCCGTTAATTGGGACTATCATTTCTCATGAGTCCATCCCAATTCCTTGTTGGGTCAATTTTGGGGTTGTAGACTCTCTTTCTCAAGAAGGGTTAAACCCACAAAGCATGAATCATTGTTTGCAACCACCAATTCTATATTAAAACATAAAATCAACCCAAATAGCAAACACCCATAGTCAATCTAACACTAGATGGTAACACCCATCAATTACCCACACTAGGGTTGAGCTACAACCCTAGATAATGGGTTTAGCTACTCATGCTAGATAAGGAAATTGAAGAAATAGATGAAGAACTAAGCATATTAATTAATTGCTACAATTAAATTGCAAGAATTTATCGTAAATGTAAAGCAAAAGTGCCAAAAATGACTACAAAATACGTTCTCATGAGCGCAACTCTCTACTGATGTATCTGCTTCCCTAATAAATGGTAAAATGTTCTATTTATACTAGGCTGGAAAAACTGGACAAAAATACCCCTGCGGGGTCAGTGCGGGGTCACTTCTGCTTCTCTGAACTTGGACTCTACGGATCGCGTTGAATGGACCGCGGTCGCGGAGGGAGCTGGCGCGGTCCGTGCAACCACGACCGCGGACCGCATGGCACTAGCTTTGCAAACTCAATCTCTCTGAACCTCATGACCATAGACCATACAAAAGAGTAGTACGGCTGCGGAGCCTTCACCGCAGACCACGAGATGTGTATCGCGGCTGCGGTTCTTCTAGTCCTGATTCACCAACTCTCTGAACCACCTAGTGTGGCCGCATTCCACTTTTCGTGGTCTGCACTAGCCCTTCTTTTCTTAATATTTCTTGGTCGTTGATACTTTAGCAGGTTTAATTCCTTTTTGAGTCGATCTTTGACATTTCGTCACTTTGTCGATCAAACCTGCGATCAAGCACAACTTGTGAGTCTTTTAGAACTATTTTGTAACAATATATGATCAAAGCATAGGCAAGTAGGGGCATAAAACCTGTTAAAATTCCTAACTTATCAGCCGACGACAACGACTTTTATTTTTTGCCCTTGGGCGTACGCATTTTAACCACTTTTGGGTTCAGTCTCCGAGTCGAGTTCTGACTCGAGCTCAATCGACCCTCAAGTTTTACGTTTGCATGGGATGGTGACAATGGCTCTTACGCCTTGGGTCGAAGTGACCTTTTATGTATGTGGCCCTGAGGCTTGTAGAGCTGGCGACGATGGCTCTTACGTTGTGCCCTTAGGCATATGTAGTTAACTATTTTGGATCCGGTATCCGAATGGGTTACGATTTGAGCTCATTTTAATCCTCAAACTTTCAAATTTTAAGCTGGTGACGGTGGCTCTTACACTTTGGTCGTTGCGACCTTTTAGTGTGTGGACGTGAGGCACATTTGGCTAGTAACTATGGCTCATATGCTTTTGCCCTTAGGCATATGTAGGCTTTGTTTTTCCCTTGTTAAGGTCCTTTTTAAAATAATTTTGCCTGACCCGTCGTCGGTTCGGGAAGAACCTCGATTTCAAGTCATTAGCGGCGATGTTCGAGCACCTCGGGAGGTTTAGCTCGTAGGCTGAGTAACTTGAAGCCTTGCGATTTGGAGCTGACATGGTTGAAGCTCGTTTGCCTGTTGAAGGTAGCCTATTTTAATCGGTTCTTTTCGAAGTAGATTTGAAGTAATGGCATGCAATTTTGTTAGCGACGATCAGGCGTCCCTGAGTCGCGTAATTTGGCTGGTGCAGCCATTTTGACTGTAGTCATATGTGTTTGGCCGGAGCTATTTTTGATCCCGAGTGTGATAGTTTAGGTGTCTACATCGAGGGTATGCCCTTTCGGGAGTCTTACAAATGCTACATATAGCCTAAACTTTGGGATTGAGTTTTATGGTTGTAGTGAAGTCTTACTAAAATTTCATGTCTGTTAAGGTTTTACAGTTTTTTCATGCCTGTTGAGGTCTTACAGTTTTTTCATGCCTGTTGAGGTCTTACAGTTTTTTCATGCCTGTTGAGGTCTTATAATTTTTTGTTGTTATGTAAAATAGATCTGGCTAGATCGAGTTTGCTCGCTTAGGGTCTTACGGCCTCTGGTTTTCCAGTGAATGGCAGTTGATGATAGTCTCTGAGTCATCGAGTTTGCTTAGGCTCGAAGGACATTACTCATGAGCTCGGAATTGCCTCGTTGGGGCCTTATGAGCATGGAATTCTGACCCTAAGGTCGTGTGGGTGCCAAATTGTTGACGCCAAGTCTCTGAGTATTTCGGGATGTACTCGGTGGATGGATCCTTGCCGTGAGCATGCTGAATTTTCTTTTGGAGTACGAGATGCTTTTGGCGAAAGATATTCTTTGATTGCTTGGCGTACATACATATCGTTGTGTTGCCTTAAGCCCGGCTTATGCGGGCACGGTTCATTCGACCGTTTGGTCCGGTACATCATTTCCTATTGGAACCTCGTTTGTCATTTCCCGGTACATGGTTGATTGCAAAGAGAATCTGGTAGGCTTGTTGAGTCTTTCTTGGGAAGTGCGTGGACGTTTCCTTGTTAAAAACCTCATTGGCAAAAACCCATTTCAAGATAAAAAACTGGTCAAAGGAAAGGAGTGCAACGGACTCTTTGAAACCTCAGGGTCCTCGAGTCGGAGCGGCGTCCCGACTGCCTTGGTCACTGGTCTGCGCAAGAGTCACCGTGAAGTAAAAGATAGAAAAAATGGAGAGGTGATTATACCTTGGTCTGCGCAAGAGTCACCGTTTATTTGGCGGATGCTATATGTTCCTTTATTTGAATACGTCCGGGAGCGAGCATCAAAAAATCATGTGGATGACGTGTTGTGGGCTCATCTACTTTGTTTTTTTGGTTGTTTCTCTTTCTCGGGACTGGTTTTTAGCCCGGTTGCTGAGAAATTCCCGAAGGTGCCCATTATCGAGTAGTTGGGCCACTTCCTCTTAGAGTTGCCTGCAATCCTCAGTTTTGTGCCCGTGCGAGTTGTGAAACTTGCAAATCAAGTTGTAGTTACTTTGGGAAGGATCAGAGTGTATAGGCCTCGGCCATCTGGCGACCCTGATTTTGCTGATGGCGAACATGATGTCTGATATGTCGACGTTGAAGTTGTATTCTGATAGGCGAGGTGCCCTCGTTCACCCCGTGTCCCCTTCGAAGCCACCTCTATTGAGGGGTCCCCGAGGTTTCTGTCCTTTGTTCACCAATCGATCGTTGCGAGGCGGATTGCATCTCGGAGTATTCCTCATATCATCGGGGTACAGCTGGTACCTCCCTTTATTTAATCTTGACTCTTTCGCTAAGAGTCTACTCAGATATACTAAGCCCGAGGGGGCTCTAGCTGGTCATCCTCGACCCTAACTTTGACTGGTATCGATTGTGGATGTCCAACCAGTTCACGGCGGGATACTCGATCAGATTCTCTTTCAGCTGCCTTGAGGCCACCGAGCTTCATTCATTCAGGTCTTGAGTGAAGACCTGCACTGCCTAATCATTGAACACCAGGGGTAGTTCCATTCGTTCTGTCTGGAAACGAGACACGAATTCTCACAGCATTTCATTCTTCCTCTGCTTAATCTTGAATACGTCGGATTTCCTTGTTACTACCTTGATGGCACCGGCATGCGCCCTTACTAAGGAATCCGCTAACATGGCAAATGAATCTATAGAGTTGGGGGCTAGGTTGTGGTACCACATCATGTCCCCCTTCGAAAGCAATTCTCTGAACTTCTTTAGTAAGAAGAACTCGATCTCAACGTCTTTTATGTCTTAGCCTTTCACCGTGCATGTATAGGCAGTGACATGTTCGTTGGGATGCAATGTCTCATTGTATTTTAGGATTTCTGGCATCTTGAACTTCTTTGGAATGGGTTTCGGAGCCGCTTCCTTTGCCGTTGCACAAACTTCCTCGAATCTACACCCTTCAAGATCGGGGGCGCACCCGAGATTTGGTCGACTCTAAAGTTATAAGTTTCAACCTTCTTATCGTTTGCTTCTATCATTTTCTCACCTGACTCGATCGTTTTGGTGAGGTCCTCCAGCATTTTCACGATGGCAGGATCGGCTACTAATTCGTTGTTGCTTGACCTCTCCGGTACCTGTTCGGCCAGGGGAGTAGTTTCTGGCGCTACTATGCTGGGAGTCTTCGGGTGTCTTTGCAACTGAGAGATAGCCAACTGTTGTGCCTGCACCATTTCAAAAATATCATGAAGACTAACTTCCTGTACTTCCCGTCGGGGTCTTCTGGGCTTCCTGTTGGTTGCCATGTTGTATGCTTCTGTCGGTGTTTGAGGTTTCATCGACCTGTTGCGCGTCTTGGAACCCGCGTCCACTGGAATCAGTCCAGGTGCATAATCGGGGTTCTGTGGTAGCGCGCCAAAGACAGAAACAACCACACCATTTTCTCCGTGATTTTCAAGGTTGTCATTCTCAACTCTGTTTACTGAGCCAAACATTTTGTCCTGAAATCAAAAGATCTTGGACAAGAAAAAGTGTGAAAGATAACTTGCGTTTGTGTAATGAAACCAGCAAGAAAATAATTACTATTATTTTTAGCCCCACGGTGGGTGACAAACTGTTTACCGTGAAAATAGAAATAACAATTAAATTTGTAAATAGGACTCTAAAAATACATGATCTATTTTTATGCTAGTTGTTTAGTGCAGTTGATGCTAGGCGTATGAAGTTTAACGACGAAATACAAGTTAAAACGGGGCAGTGATCAAACCGAGGGGCTTGCTTCCCCGACTTCAGACTGATCGATGAAAGGCCTCGAGGTCGATACCCGGCTCTAGATCGAGCTATCGGGGGTAACCGGGAAAGGGACAACAGTTAAGATATAATTATATGAGGCTCTTTATGGCCAATATCAAGCAATGAATGAAGAATAAGTAAGAAAGCAATAAATGTAAAGAGTAGCCTCGAGCGAGTAAATTAGAAAGAAAAGAGAGAGAAAGAAGGAGAGAGAGAGAGAGATATATATTATTGATCATGTGTAGAATGGTTGGAGCAACAACCGCCCTTTACAAAGTGGTGAGGATCCCCTTTATACAGGAGGAGTAATACAACATAGTACAGAATGCATTAAGTGTAAAGACACAGAGATGGGATGACTAGACATGATATCAGACTCTACTTACGCCATTTGCTCGCCTCGAGGTTTCCCCACCCTCGGGGTTATTGGTGGGTCGAACGTGAATGAACTTTGAGGGGGAGAACTTGGCCGCAATCCCGCAGCCTCAAAATATTGATACGACTCCCCAAATACACCTTAATGGCGAGAAATTGGACCTTCTGGTTTCACCGTATACAAAGTGCTAAACAATTATAAATAGATCGATATGAATGTTGAGGACCACCTAATTTCATAGTAGGATTTAACAAGGCAGCAATACCATAAATAGGGGGAATAGGATAAAAATATTTTTTTAATTTCTTTCTCATAGAATCAATAGCTACTTCATAAATTTCTCCACCCTCTGAAAAATAAGCAAACAAATTTGCAAGATCTGCAAGATAAACTAAACAATTCGAAATAGTAGGATAATATTGCCCAGAAAATTCATTTGCAGCAACATGAAATCTTTCTAAAAAAAATTCAAGCATTTTAACATTATCCCAATCTGCATTTGTAAGGTGCTCATCATCATCACTTACATGAGCATTAAACATTGAGTTTATGGGGTTACTATATTCATATGCAACAACTAAACTTTTATACATGTAATTCTATCTAGTTGGACAAGGTTTAGGAACCTTTCTTTCTCTTAGGCAAAATTCATCACATCTTTTTAAATATTCTCTAAGTCTACTTCTACGGTCTAAATAAAAAAGCCAGTTAAGAGACATTTTAACCTTTTCAATTTCAACATTTAAAATTCTCATACCATCACCCACAATTAAATAGTAAATATGAAAAATACATCTAACATGAAAAATGTTACTAAATGCAGGACTTAGTATAGTGGTAAGCAAGGCTACAACATTTGTGTTACTAGTAGCATTATCCATTGAAGCTGACATTATTTTATCACTAATGCAAAAATATCTACAAATATCCGTAACCGTGCTAGAAATAAACTACCCTGTGTGACATGAATTAATTATTCTATAAGCAATAATGCACTTTTGCATTATCCAATCCTCATCAATACAATGACTGGTAACAGTAAGGTAATCACGATCATTACCTCTTCTACCAATATCAGTTGTAATAGCAACACGATAATTTATATGAGTAAATAAATAGTGCAAATATTGTTCATATTTATAAATATCGCTCTTTACGGTCAAGGCTATAAACTCGTTAAATACATCAGTGTAGTGCGCGTGCGGCCCAGAACATCTAAGGGCATCACATACCTATTATTGCCTCAAATTTCCACGGCCTAAAAGGTCGTAGTCCCTCTAAGAAGCTGGCTGCAAAGGGATACCTCTGCATAGCTAGTTAGCAGGCTGAGGTCTCGTTCGTTAACGGAATTAACAAGACAAATCGCTCCACCAATTAATAACGGGCATGCACCACCATCCATAGAATCAAGAAAAAGCTCTCAGTCTGTCAATCCTTACTATGTCTGGACCTGGTAAGTTTCCCCGTGTTGAGTCAAATTAGGTCGCCGGCTCCACTTCTGGTGGTGCCCTTCATTCAATTACTTTAAGTTTCAGCCTTGCGACCATACTCCCCTAGAAACCAAAAACTTTTATTTCTCATAAGTTTCTGGCGGAGTCCTAAAAGCAACATCTGTCGATCCTTGTTAGGCATCATTTATGGTTGAGACTAGGACGGTGTCTGATCGTTATCGAGCCCTCAACTTTCGTTCTTTATTAATGAAAACATCCTTGGCAAATGCTTTCGCATTTCGTATTTCATCAATCCAAGAATTTCACCTCTGACTATGAAATACGAATGCCCCCGACTATCCTTGTTAATCATTACTTCGATCCCGAAGGCCAACGTAATAGGATCAAAATCCTATAATGTTATCCCATGCTAATGTATACAAAGTGTAGGCTTGCTTTGAGCACTCTAATTTCTTCAAAGTAACAGCGTCGGAGGCACGACTCGGCCAATTAAGGCCAGGAGCGCATCGCCGGCAGAAGGGACGAGACGACCGGCGCACACCTAAGGCGGACCGGCCGGCCCATCCCAAAGTCCAACTACGAGCTTTTTAACTGCAACAACTTAAATATACACTATTGGAGCTGGAATTACCGCGGATGCTTGCACCATACTTGCCCTCCAATGGATCCTCGTTAAGGGATTTAGATTGTACTCATTCCAATTACCAGACTCATAGAGCCCGGTATTGTTATTTATTGTCACTTCCTCCCCGTGTCAGGATTGGGTAATTTGTGCGCCTATTGACTTCCTTGGATGTGGTAGTCATTTCTCAGGCTCCCTTTCCAGAATCGAACCCTAATTCTCCATCACCCGTCACCACCATGCTAGGACACTATCCTACCATCAAAAGTTGATCGGGCAGAATTTTGAATGATGCATCCTCGGCACGATGGTCGTACGATCCGTCGAGTTATCATGAATCATCGCAGCAATGGGCAGAGCCCATGTCGACCTTTTATCTAATAAATGCATCCCTTCCAGCAGTCGAGGTTTGTTGTACGTATTAGCTTTAGCATTACTACGGATATCTGAGTAGTAGATACCATCAAACAAGCTATAACTGATTTAATGAGCCATTCACAGTTTCACAGTCTGAATTTGTTCATACTTACACATGCATGGCTTAATCTTTGAGACAAGTATATGACTACTGGTAGGATCAACCAGGTAGCATTTCCTATTGATGCCGGTGTCGCATGAGCATGGCCGATCCAAAGGGCACGACCAAGTCCAAGACGACCACGACCATCATTCGTAAGGAGCATTATTTGGTAGATAGGAGCCAATAAAGACCCCATGCCCATTGCGTTTACCAAATCCGAGGGTTCGAGCATATTAGTCGTGGACCAAGACATCAAAAGGCGAAGCGAGGATGACCTGGGACACAACTACATCTTTTGGTTCACCCCGCACGTCGAACGCGAGGGGCGAAAGGCAACCGATTGTGCTTGATAATGCCTTGGAATTAGGTATGCAACACAGAAAACCGACGCCAAACAAGCCTAATTTGCGTTTGTGCCATGACTGAGATGGCATGCAAGCTAGGACGTCGCTGCTCAAGCAGGGATCCAACCTAGCCACACAAGTCGAACACCACTCATGTGCTGCACGTACACTTGCCTCGCCGATACATGCCGACAACAGCCCGCGATGAGCAGCCATTTGTTGTTGCCGACGCCAACATTGCAAAACCAAGACAAGACCTACAAAGCACAAACAAGGGGTTGGAGCGATGCCAGACACAACCCATAACAACCGATGTCAATCGGCAATGTACTGAGCTTCACCTTATGCACATGGCACCTTGCAATGCTACTTACACAATGCTTCGCTGTTCCGTTGCAAAAAGTCATTAGCCACCGCGAGCGATGTCTCCTCCCGATGTTGCCCGCAACACCTAATGGCAATTGACATGTACTAAGCATAGCCCCATGCGCACGACACCTTGCGGCACTACTTGCACGACTCTCCACCATTCATTGCCAAAAGCCATTGGCTACCACGAGCGATGCCAGGCACAATCCATAACAACCGATGGCAATAGACAACTTACTAAGCTTTGCCCCATCGCATGGCACTTTGCGGCGCTACTTGCACGGTGTTTTTGTCGTTCCATTGCCAAAAGCCATCAACTGCCACGAGCGATGTCACCCCCTGATGTTGCCCGCAACAACCAATGGCAATCAACATGTACTGAGCTTAGCCCCATTTGCACAGCACCTTGCGGCGCAACTTGCACGACGCTGCGCCATTCGTTGTGAAAAGCCATCGGCTGCCATGAGCGATGCCAGACACAGCCCACAACAATCGATGGCATCGGCAACTTACTAATCTTCGCCCCATGCGTATGCACCTTGCGGCGCCACTTGCATGACGCTTTGCCATCCCTTTGCCAAATGCCATCAGCCGCCACGAGCGATGTCGCCTTCTGATGTTACCCACAATAATCAATGGAAATCGACATGTACTGAGCTCGCCCTATGCGCACGGCACCTTGCAGCGCTACTTGCATGACGCTTACGTCGTTCGTTACCAAAAGTCATCAGCTCCCACGAGCGTTGCCAGACACAACCTACAACAACCGATGGAAATCAACAATTTACTGAGCTTCACCCCATGCGCATGGCACCTTGCAGCGCAACTTGCACGACGATTTGCCATTCCATTGCCAAAAGCTACTAGCCGCCACGAGCGATGTCACCTTCCGATGTTGCCCACAACAACCAATGGCAATCAACAAGTACTGAGCTTCAGTCATGAGCACGACCCCTTACGGCGCTACTTGCACGACGATCCGCCGTTACTTACCAAAAAGCATTAGTTGCCACGAGGGGGTGTCAAACAAAACCCCCAACAACCGATGGCAATTGGTAATTTACTGAGCTTCGGCCCATGTGCATGGCACCTTGCGGCGCTACTTGCATGAAGCTTTGTCGTTCCATTGCCAAAAGCTATCAGCCGCCACGAGCGATGTCGCCTCCTGATGTTGCCCGCAACACCTGATGGTCATCAACATGTACTGAGCTTCACCCCATGTGCATGGCACCTTGCGGCGCCACTTGCATGATGTTGCGTTGTTCATTTTCAAAAGCCATCAGCTGCCACGAGCGGTGCTAGACACAACCCACAATAACTGATGGCCATTGGCAACTTACTAAGCTTTGCCCCATGTACATGGCACCTTGCCAAGATACTTGCACGATGCTCCACCATTCCATTGCCAAAAGCCATTAGCCACCACGAGCGATGTCGCGACCTAATTTTGCCCACACCATCCAATGGCAATCAACTTGTACTGAGGTTAGCCCCATACGCACGACACCTTGCGGTGCTACTTGCACGATGCTCCACCGTTCGTTGCCAAAAGCCAATGTTTCCCGCGAGTGGTGTCGCCACCGGACGTACTACGAGCTCACACGAGTACTTGCCAGCACGGTTTGCGAACATTAGGGACGTAGCACGGACAAGCCGTGCATGCCCCTAATGTCCACACCCCAGGCCAGCGTCGCCCATGCATGCCCGCCTATGCCAGGAAGCAAGCACTTGAGGTGTCTTTCAACACCTCTACCCCCATTATATATGCTTAAAAAAAACTCAAGTTTCAGGAGTAGACATGTTTTGGCCAGAGAATCATAATAGATATGTACAACACCAAATAGCACAAACTAAAGTACAACTTAGCTAATATATTCACAATGACTTTTAAACATTGTAAATGATATTTTTTTACAAAAAATAATATCTTTTGAAATATTTTTATTATAAAACGAAAAATACTTAATAAAATACTAAAAAATATGAAAATTATTATAAATATAGCAAAAACAATGGAGAAAAATTCCAATACATCTTTTAATAATATAACACATAAAAGAGTAAATATTTTTCTATAAAAGTAACATAAAAATTATTAAAAAATGCATAAAAATTAATAAAAAATAGGTAAAATACATAATATTATTATAAAAGCATATAGATGACCAACCACCAATAAGCATGAGGAACCTCCATTGTCACAACACCAAATAGCACAGACTAAAGTAAAACTTAGCTAATATATTCACAAATGACTTTTAAACATTGTAAATGATATTTTTTACAAAAAATAATATTTTTTGAAATATTTTTATTATAAAACGAAAAATACTTAATAAAATACTAAAAATATGAAATTTATCATAAATATAGAAAAAACAATGGAGAAAAATTCCAATACATCTTTTAATAATATAACACATAAAAGAGTAAATATTTTATAAAAAAAGTAAAATAAAAATTATTTAAAATTACAAAAAATGCATAAAAATTAATAAAAAATAGATTAAAAAATAGGTAAAATACATAATATTATTATAAAAGCATATAGATGACCAACCACCAATAAGCATGAGGCACCTCTAATGTCGTAACCATAACAAGCGATTCCGATTTGAAACCACCACCGCCAACAACCAAGCATCGACCAACCATCGTTGGTCGCTACCGCGACTTTCCACCACCGCCACTAACGACCACCAACATCATTGCGCTTGACATGTTGCTAAGCATTGGCTAGAACTAGACGTTGTGCGATGTGGAGCGACGTGGTGCAACGTGGTTCGATGTGGTGTGGCTTGGTGCGACGTCGTGCTACGGCCATGCCCTGCCATGTCCTGCGACGCACTGACACGTCCTGACACATCATGCGTCGTTCCATTGCCACCCCTACCATGTCCTGCGACGTCCTAACTTTTGCTATGGCCACGCCCTACCATGTCCTACGACGTCCTGACTCATCTTGCGTCGTGCCATAGCCACACCCTTCCATGTCCTGCGGCGTCCTGACACGTGCCATGGCCATGCCTTGCCATGCCCTGCGACATCATGACACGTCCTGACCAGTGCCATGGCCACGCCCTGGCATGTCCTGCGATGTCCTGACACGTCCTGACCCATGCCAGGTCCATGTCCTGCGACGTCCTGACTCGTGCCATGGCCATGCCCTGCCATGTCCTGCGACGTCCTAACACGTCCTATCCTGTGACATGGCCATGTCATGTGATGTCCTGACACGTCCTGACTCGTGCCATGGACATGTCCTGCGTCGTCCTGACACCTGCCATGCCATATCCTGCAACGTCCTAACACGTGCCATGGCCATATCCTGCGACGTCCTGACGATGTCCTTCTATGTCCTGCGTCCTGCCGTTGCCATATCCTGCCACGTCTAACGTCGGGCCATGGCCGCGTACGACCATTCCCTGCCATGTCCTGTCATATCCTGCGATGTGCCATGGCCATGTTCTGCCACGTCCGACGTTATGCCATGGCTATGCCCTGCCATGTCCTGTGTTCTGCCATGTCCTGAGACGTTCGACGCCGTGCCATGGCCACGCCCTGCCATGTTCAACGTCCTGCCATGTCCTGCATCCTGCCATGGCCATGACCATGCCCTACCATGTCCTGTGATGTCCTGACACATCCTGACCCGTGCCATGGCCACATCCTGCCATGTCTTGTGACATCCTAACACGTCATGACACGTGCCATTGCCACACGCTACCATTTCCTGACACTTCCTGACTCGTGCCATGGCCATGTCCACCATGTCCTGCAACGTCTTGACATGTCCTGACCCGTGTCATGGCTATATCCTGTGACGTCCTGAAACGTCCTGACACGTGCCATGGCCATGTCCTATGATGTCCTGACACGTGTCATGGATTTGCCCTGCCATGTCATGCGACGTCCTGACATGTGCCATGGCCATGCCCTACCAAGTCCTATGACATCTTGACACGTCCTGACCCGTGACATGGCCACGCCCTTCCATGTCCTGCGACATCCTGACATGTCCTGACCTGTGCCATGGCCTCTCCCTGCCATGTCCCACAGCATCCTAACACGTCCTAACTTATGCCATGGCCACGCCTTGCCATGTCCTGCGACGTTCTGACATGTCCTGCGACATTCTGACACGTCCTGACTCATGTCATGGCCACGCCTTGCCATGTTCGGTGACGTCCTGACTCGTGCCATGGCCACACACTGCCATGTCCTGCAACATCCTGTCACGTCCTGACCCG